>NC_092867.1:54818243-54822614 GCF_032062135.1 Pyxicephalus adspersus
AATGAGTAAGGGGATTTATGTACCCCTGTACTCATTCCCCAGGGTGGGGCGGTGGAGATCTGGGAGTCTCCTTATTAAAGGGGGCTTCCAGATTCCAAAGACTTGCTAAAAATGTTTATAAAAGCCCCCATTGTTTTCAATGGAAGCTTTCATAAAAGCTTTAAAACGTTTGAAAAAGCCTCCATTGAGTTCAATAGAAGCGTTTTCCCACGTTTATCCAGCGTTTTAATTTTTTAAATGTTGCAAGCAACGTTTAAGATAACGCTCAAAAACGTGCCTGAAGGAAACGTCCTGGTGTAGATTAGCCCATGGAAATGCAGTCCGTGTAGACTAAAGCTGCATACACACGTCCAATAATTATCGTTGGAAACGACTGATGAACAACTGATTGGCCAAAAAAAAAAGGGACCAAGGACACCAACGAACGAGGATTGTCGTTGGAAATGAACGACCGCCACGGTGGATCTGATTGGCCGACGATCTTTCACTATCTATCGTGTGTACAGTATCGTGACGTTCAGTGATTGTGCATGTTTCTGCGGTACCGTTTCTCCTTTACATGTCCCTCCCTGCATCGTTCAAACGATTGTATCTAGTGTGTGGTGTGTCCACCGTTGGTGGATTATATATGAATGATCATATTGTTACAGCATGTACAGAATTGTGCACAATATGATTGTGTAAGTATAATCGCGCATAATCGTTGATCGGTCGTAATCGTTCATTTTCTAACAATAATTATTGGAAGTGTGTAACAAAGCAGTATGACTTTGTTCTTAGCTGCAGACCCAAGAACAAGAAGTGCTGCTGTTGGTGGTGGGCGTCCATTATTGCCACACCATGAACAAGACATAGTGGAGTACACTGGGTCAAGTGATTGTACCCCCTCTTCATCCCAGTCCCAGACACAGGCCTTACAGGTGTCCCAAACAGTCCATGATACACCTGTTTCTCCTAGTTCTTCATCAGCGGCTGGAAAGTCACTCGTACGGCAGTATGTAGAGGAGTCCCACCGAGGGGTTGGCCAGGCGGAGCTACAAGCATTCAATGAAGATGCTCAGTTCTTTCAGTCATCTGACGAAGAGAGTCAGTTCACAGGCTTTCCCCCCAGTTACTTTTCACCAGGACACTCTGAGCCAGACGAGCCAATTCAAACTGGTGCCAAAAGGCCGCTGCTTCCTTTCGGCACATATAGGGAAACTGTCTCATCTGATGATGATGATGATGTCCTTGATCCAACATGGGACGAACACGGAGATCATCATAGGCAGGAAGAAGAGGAGGAGGAGGGGGAGGAAGAAGAGGAGGAGGAGGTTGCAGAGTGCCCTCAAAGGGGGAGAGGGAGGAAGAGGGTAAAAGCTGCCCACACTCTGCATTCTTCAAGTACCAGTGAGGCAAGTCATAGACGTAAATCGTCGGAAGCTGTCACCACAGCTATGCCTCAACAACCGCGGACCGCGACCACGAGCACCAGCTCCAGAGCACCTTTCGGCCCAGTTAGAAGTTCGATGTGATGACAACACTATGGTCATCTTTAAACTGTGTGCTCAACACTTGAAACAAGGCAAAAACCTAAACAAACTTGGAACAAGTTGCATGAGCACTCATTTAAAAAGCCACCAGCCAGTAACCCGGCGGGAACACCTGGTCAAAGCACAGAGCTCTGTGCAAGCACCTCCGCCCAGAAAGCAAGCTCAAACTGCTCGATCTTCCTTCGCTGCCTTTCCTCCTTCTGCCATCAAAGTTACCTGTGCTGCTGCCAGCAATTTGAGTGGGGCATGTAGCCGAGCATTACCTTTTTCAGGCTCCACCAGCAGTGTGCAGGAGCTCCAAAGCAGATCCGCTGCTGTTTGTCGCATTGCTAGCAGTCAGGACCAGGCATCATTGCCATCCCCCACAACTTCGACCCCATCGTCCAATCTTTCGGTTGTTAGCATTAGCAACATCCAACCTTCCATCCCCCAGATGCTGGAGTGCAAGAGGAAATATGTCCCAAATGACCCCAAAACAAAGCTAATCAATGCAGCAATTGCACAGCTGATTGCGTTAGAGCTCCTCCCTTACCGGACTCCAATGCGTTCCGTTACGCATTCCTCTGCGCGAAAGCACAGTACGTTATGCCTAAGCGACAGTATTTTGAAGAAAAATGTGTTCCTGCTTTGCATGAACACGTGCAGAGCAATGTGTCCATGGTCCTGCAGCACTCAGTTTCTGGCAAGGTGCACCTGACAACCGACAGTTGGTTGAGCAAGCATGGAGTGGGAAGATATATTTCCTTTACAGCTCACTGGTTAACTTTGGTGGCAGAAGGGGAAGATGCAGCTGCAGCAAGGCCTGCATACCTACCTCCGCCCAGAGCACATCGCCATGCAATTTTCTTCTCAACCGCCATTTCCACCTCCTTTGACTTTTGTGCCTCAACCTCTTCCTCCAGGGACACTTTGCCGTGGAGACCCAGCACCTCTTATTCGGCAGCATCTGTTCACCGCCAGCAACAACCTGCAGTTTGGCATTTCGATGCACAATTCAGACGTTGCCACGCAGTCCTGAGGTTGCAAAGCCTGGGTTCCCCCAGCTACACAGGCGCAGCTATTCTAAGTGCCTTGCGGGAGCAGGACGACATATGGCTAACTCCTAACAGACTTCAGCCAGGCAAGGTCGTGTGTGACAATGGGGCCAATCTGCTGACAGCCCTGCGTTGTGGTAAACTCACACACGTACCTTGTCTGGCTCATGTCATGAACCTGATAGTACAGCGCTTTACCCAGGCCTCCAGCCGCTGTTGCTGAAGGCCAGAAAGTTTTCAGCGCATTTCCACCGGTCGTACACAGCCAGTGCCAGATTACAGTGAAATCTCAACCTGCCAGTGTTGTATGCTGTAGCGGCTGGTTGAACAACAGAAAGTGGTGGTGGATTACGTGGCAGAGTCTGTTCGTTTCAGAAGTATACCTACACTACCTTTCTTCAGCCCTGCGGAGTGGCTGCAAATTGAGAACTTGTGCACTGTATTGTCACCTTTTGAAGAGACCACCAGGATGATCAGCAGAGATCTGGCCTGGACAGTGACACCATCCCCATCATATGCCTGCTGGAACAGATGATGGGGGATCTCGGACACGACACAGAGCGGACGCTGCATCAAGAGATGACGTTTCAAGCATCATCTCGGACATGCATGCCTACTAGGCATAGTGCACCACAAATCCAGGAAGAGGAGGAGGTGGAAGAGGATGAGGAAGACATTGCAGGCATGGGAGAAGGGGAGGAAGGGGCAGAGGAGGATATTGAGGGTACATGGCATCCATCCACCCAAACACAAGGCGGTATGTTCCGTGGATAGCAAGACCAGGCGGAGGAGGAGGACAACCCTGTGCTGCTGTTTGACCAACAGGAGTGTGGGTCCAGAATTACCTCAGCCGTGGGTAGTTTGAACCAAATGACAGCCTACATGCAGGAGTGCATAGCCAAAGATCCATGCATAGAACACATAAAAACAAAGACTGACGACTATTGGATTGTTGCATTACTGGATCCACGTTACAAGACTGAAATACAACAACTGATCTTGCCCCAATACAGGGGACCTAAAATCCACCACTACCAAGAAGTGCTTGTAAGGGACTTGTGCTCAGCCTCTCCGGCTGCCAGCAGTTCCACCAGCCATGGGAGCCAAACAACTGCTTTATGCAGAGGTCAGCATGGATGGCAGAGGTCATCTAAGCCAAACTTTGCAGGCTTTTTTCAGCGGAAGCAAGCTGCCAGTCGCACAGCAATTGCCAATGACACTCAGCAGCGGTACTCAGTCATGGTGCAGGAATACCTGAGCTCTGCATGGGACATCTGCAACCTGCAAAGCCACGACCCACTGGGCTACTGGGTATCAAAGCTTGAGCAGTGGCTGGAGCTGGCAGTACATGCCATTCAGATCCTTGCCTACCCGGCCGCAAGTGTGTTATCTGAATGAGCGTTCAGTGCAGCTAGGGGCGTAGTGAGTGACAAGGGGATTCGTCTCTCCACAGAAAATATCGACCGAGTCACTTTTAATAAAATTAATAAGGCTTGGATCGACAATGACTTCAACACCCCCTCTGCCGAGTTTACTGATTAGTTGTCAACTGCTGCACGGCTTGCTCACACGTTGATGGGAAGAGCACGTTCACAGTCTTTTTTTATAGAAATACAGAAATGTTTCTGTTTATTTGATAGATAGCAAGTTTTATCAGAATGAAATATCTGTATTTTTTTTTACAGAAATACAGAAATGTTTCTGTTTATTTTAATAGATAGCAAGTGGTATCAGAATGAAATATCTGTATTTTTTTTTTAACAGAAATACAGAAATTTTTCTGTTTATTTTGATAGATAGCAAGT
>NC_092867.1:54822784-54837784 GCF_032062135.1 Pyxicephalus adspersus
TTTTTTTCTGTTTATTTTGATAGCAAGTAGTATTGGAATGAAATATCTGTGTTTTTGCATAATTTATGCTAACTCTTGCAATATATCAAAATAAACATAAAATGTATTTATTTCTGTAAAAAGAAAACATATTTTATTCTGATACCACTTGCTATCTAAAAAAAAAACATACAAATTTCTGTATTTCTGTAATAAAAAAATACAGATATTTAATTCTGATACCACTTGCTATCTATCAAAATAAACAGCAAAAGTTCTATTTTTCTATTAAAAAATACAGATAGTTAATTCAGGGTACAACTTTCTATCAAAAAAGCCATAAAATGTATGTATTTCTCCCCAAAAATACAGGTATTTAATTATGATTCATAATACAATATCAGTATTTTTAGAGAGAAATACAGATTTTTTTTTATAGTTATTTAGATAGATAGCAGGTAGGATTAGATTTCAATATCTGTATTTTTTTTTACAGAAATAAAGAAAACTTTATGGGTTTTTGGATAGATGCTAAGTGCTATCAGAATGAAATATCTGTATTTTTTATGGATAAATATAGACTTTTTTTCAGGCTTTTGTGATATATCACAAGAGGTATAATTTAGGATACCTCTTGCAATCTATCACAAAAAACCTAAAAATGTCTGTATTTCTGTAAAAACAAAAAGCACTTTATTATCTATGCCAAAACCCAAAAAATAGAGATAATTCATTCCGATCCCACTTTGCTATATATCTACAAAGCCATAAAAATGTCTATATTTCTCTACCAAAAAACTAGATATTTAATTCTGATAGCACTTGGTATTGATCCAAAAGACCATAAAAAATGATACATTTCCTTACAGAAAATACAGATCTTTAGTTCTGATCCCACTTTGTTATATATCCCTAAAGCCATAAAAATTGATGTATTATTCTACAAACAACACAGATATTTAATTCTGATAGCACTTGGTAGTTGGTGTCTTTCCCCGTGTATTCCACCAAGTCCGTTCCCTTTTATGTGGCTTCACTAGATAGTATGTATGGAAAGTGTGGTTTCGTTAATCCATTCATGTCTCAATTAGGTACAGCTTCTACACTGTCCATAGAGGTGATAGCCTTAACCTCCAATGCGGTCCACGCTCCGTCACAGGGCCCACCGCCTCCTACTCCCTTTTACTGCTACCACCTTCCCAGTACCCAACTTTAGATGCAAGATACTAATGCAGTCAACACTTTGTCTCAGAGCCCACCACCTCCTCCTCCTCCTGCTGTAAATGATGCTGCCACCTGCCCAGTACTCGACTTAGATGCCAGATACTAATGCTATCCACACTCCGTCTCAGAGCCCACCGCCTCCTCCTTCTGCTGAAAAGGATGCTGCCGTCTGCCCAGTACCTGACTTTAGATGCCAGAAACTAAAGCCGTCCACACTCCGTCTAGGAGCCCACTGCCTTCTCCTCTTGCTGTAAATGATGCTGCCTCCTGCCCAGTACAAAACTCTAGATGCCAGATACTGTCCACACTTTGTTCCAGAGCCCACCAACTCTTCCTCCTGCTGTTACTGCTGCCGCTTGTCCAGTACCCCATACCCAGCTGTAGATGACACTTAACAAGGCTGTCCATGCCGCGTTTTAGAAAGTTACAGCTAGCAGATAGGAAAAGGCAGTCCCCTACACAGCAATGTCTCCAGTAGCTACAGCTTCTACACTGTCCATATAGGTGATGGGCTCAACCACTAATGCCATCCTTGCATTGTCTCAGGGCCCACCGCTTCCTCCTCCCAGTACCCAGCTCTAGATGCTAGTTAACAATGCCATCCACACTTCTCAGGGCCCACCACCTCCTCCTCCTGCTGCTTTCACTGATGCTGCCGCCTGCCCAGTACCCTACTGTAGATGCCAGCTACTATCGCCCTCCAAACTTCGTCTCAGGGCCCACTGCCTCCTTCTTCTGCTGTTACTATGCTGCCGCCTGCCCAGTACCCTACTCTAGATGCCATTTATTATTGCCATCCACACTTTGTTCCAGGGCCCACCACTTCTTCCTCCTGCTGTTATTCCTGCTGCCTGCCCAGCATCCAGCTGTAGATGCCAGTTAACAAGGCTATCTATGACGCATTTTAGAAAGTTACAGCTAGCTGATAGGAAAAGGCAGTCCCCTACAAAGCAATGTCTCCACTAGCTACAGCTTCTACAGTGTCCATATAGGTGATGGCCTCAACCACCAATGCCGTCCTTGCTCCGTGTCAGGACTTGTGTTGATGTTCGAATTTGGGTTGTCCCTATATTCGACCCGAAAATGGCTGTTCGAATTCGGATAGACCCGACCCGAAAAACACGGGGATTCGACAGCAAAAATTTGGTAAAAAAAAAGTAAAAAAAAAAAAAAAATTAATCTTAAATGAACTTATTTGTAAGTCCATTTATTTTAACTTGTTCTTTTTTTATTTTTTACAGGTTATCCGAAAATGACATGAATCATAATGTCATTGTGGGATTCCCGGACCGTGGGAACTTTGCGGTCACAGCTAATTGAAAGCACGTGCCTTCAATTAGCTGTAATCGCAAGCAATACCAGGGCAATAGAGGTTGAATGGAGATACGTATCTCCATTCATTACCTCTACTGCTCTGTGATTGGCTGAGAAATACAAAACCCTGATGACAGCTCAAGCATCATCAGGATTTCCCTTTCCTCAGCCAATCAGTGAGCAGAGCAATCAGCGGAGCTTTAAAATGCTGACAGCTCTGCTCCCCTGATCGCTCCCACAGCCCTAGAGGATCTGTGACATGTATTACACATACAGAACATGTCACAGCTCCTCTAGGGCTGCAGGAGCGATCAGGAGAGTAGAGCTGTCAGCATAGTAAAGCTCCACTGATTGCTCTGCTCCCTGAGGAAAGGGAAAGCCTGATGACAGCAAAAGCATCATCAGGATTTCCCTTTCCTCAGCCAGTCAGGGGAGCAGAGGTGTTAGCATAGTAATGTTCTGCTGATTGCTCTGCTCCCTGATTGGCTGAGGAAAGGGAAATCCTGATTATTCTTGATCTGTCATCAGGATTTCTTATTTCTCAGTCAATCACAGAGCACTAGAGATGAATGGGCACAAGTCTCCCGATTCATCTCTAGTGCTGAATGGCTGAGAAATATAAAACCTCAGCCAGAGCACTAGGGGTGAATGGAGAGACTTGTCCTCATTTAACCCCTAGTGCTCTGCAATCCCTCACTGTCAGGTGGATTTCCAGGGCTCTGTTCATTGCAACCCTGGAAATCCTCCTGTCATTGGGATAACCTGTAAAAAAAAAAAGTTTAACTACACAAACACACACACACACGTTAATAAAATAATTTAACATTAAACCCTTGTCCTATTTTTTACTTATATTTTAACCCTTTCAGGGAATGAGTAAGGGGATTTATGTACCCCTGTACTTATTCCCCAGGGTGGGGCAGTGGAGATCTGGGAGTCTCCTTATTAAAGGGGGCTTCCAGATTCCAAAGTCCTGCTAAAAATGTTTATAAAAGCCCCCATTGTTTTCACTGCAAGCTTTCATAAAAGCTTAAAAACGCGTGAAAAAGCCTCCATTGAGTTCAATGGAAGCGTTTTCCTGCGTTTATCCAGCGTTTTAATTTTTTAAATGTTGCAAGCAACGTTTAAGATAAAGCTCAAAAACGTGCCTGAAGGAAATGTCCTGGTGTAGATTAGTCCATGGGAATGCATGGGGACTTCAAACATGGGCTTCAAAAAGCCTCAGGTTAAACACTGGGGAAACAGTCCGTGTAGACTAAAGCTGCACACACACGTCCAATAATTATCGTTAGAAATGACCGACGAACGACCAATGAACAACCGATTAGCCAAAAAAAAGTGAGCAAGGACGCCGACGAACGAGGATTGTTGTTGGAAATGAACGACCGCCACGGCAGATCTGATTGGCCGACGATCTTTCACTATCTATCGTGTACGGTCGTTCAGTGATTGTGCATGTTTCTGCGGTACACTTTCTCTCTTACATGTCCCTCCCTGCACCGTTCAAACAATTGTATCTAGCATGTGGATGCTGTTGGTGGATTATATTTGAACGATCATATTGTTACAGCATGTACAGAATTTTGCACAATATGATTGTTCAAGTATAATCGTGCATAATCATTGATCGGACGTAATCGTTCATTTTCTAACGATAATTATTGAAAGTGTGTACCTAACTTTAGCCTAATATTGATGTGACAGGTGCTCTTTAATCTTCATGTGAAGTACAGGGGTATGTAATAGTGTTATGTATATTTTTATAATGTATCCTTTTACAATGTATCTTTTTACAATGTATCTTTTTATGTATCCTTTTATAATGTATCTTTTTACATCTTTTTGGAGGCTGTAGAAGCTCTACACAGTGCTGAAAAAAAAAGAATTTTTCCTCCCATTGACTTTAATTGTGTTCGACTTAGACATTCAACCACCCGAATTTATTTGCTCTATTCGAGCGAATAGCTGCCGAATCAAATAGCTGCCCCCTGCCCAGTACCCTACTCTAGATGCCAGTTACTAATGCCGTCCACACTTTGTTCCAGAGCCCACCACCTCTTCATCCTGCTGTTACTGCTGCAGGCTGCCCAGTACCCAGTACCCTTTTCTTTCCCTGCTGATTCCCCAAGCCCCGTTTTCTTTCATGTGCTTTAACTCGATAGCAGGCCCTGAGACGGAGTATGGAAGTCATTAGTAACTGGCATCTATAGCTGGGTGTAGTGCATCTTTAATGACACCCGAAGTGTGTAATCTGAAATTTGTGATTGAATGTAGAAGGCCACGTCTTCTGCTTCATCCATCGGTACCACGCTTTATCAAACTGAATTTCTGTGTATGTTACCCCGGAACTGAGAAGTGGGACAGGAGTCCCTCTGTATATGTTGGGGGGATGAGATGGGAAACACCGGCATATTTAACCGGAACCGAGAGGTGCTGGATGACTACATTGAGCCATGAAGTTATTGAGCTCAGCAGACGTCCGGAGACTTCTCCACAAAAAGTATGTGGCCGTCCTGGGAGACTCCATTTAAAGATCCGTCAACAAGGATCTTGTGAAAAGACTGCAGAATGATGAGTTTTGAACTAGGAAGCAGCTGAAAGGGAAGGGTGAGATGTCATTTGCAAACAACACGTTGGGGGATCTCTGGGTGAAATGCACAATGCCATAATTTATCACCAAGTGCGTCATTACAGAACTGACCACCAACTTGTACGGTTCTATTTCCTGACCCGTGTTTCTTCGGAGTACATAAAGAGCGTGCTGGCCAACTTCCAACATGGACCTCAGCCCGACGTTGTCATCATCAACTCGTGTATATAGGATGTTATCAGGTATCATGAACAATCGCTGCAAATGTACAAAACCAACCTGGACCACCTGTTTATTCAGCTCTCCGAGGTGCTGAGCCCCAAATGCCTGGTGATATGCAACATGTCTATGTCTGTTGGATTCAAAGCTGGTGAAGTGCTAGAGTACCCAATTCCTAATGTGCGCTGGGACATCATAGAAGGGAATTTCTACAGCGCCACACTGGCAGATTTGCACCAATTGGATGTGATTGACTTGCACTTCCACTTACGCTTCAAGCTGCCCTCCAAGATTAAAGATGCCACCCACTCGAATCAGCTGGCTCATCGGAAGTATACCTGCATTCTGATGGCTCATATTGATTAAGCCTTGGGCGTGCAGCAGGAACAGCAGGAAGAGGAGGCGGTGGGCTCTGAGACGGAGCATGGACAGCATTGCTAACTGGCATCTAGAGCTGGGTACTGGGCAGGTGGCAGCAGTAACAGCATGAGGAGGAGGCGGTGGGCCCTGAGACGGATCAAGGAGGGCATTAGAAGTTGAGGCCATCACCTATATGGACAGTGTCGAAACTGTAGCTATTGGAGACATGAATGAATGAACGAGATTCAATTCTGTCTCTACCTACTATTAAGTAGGAAGGTATTTAGCAATGTATCTGTATTGGGTGATAATGCTCCTCAAAGTGTTTCCCCTCAAGCTGTAGTGAGTTGCCCGGTGTCATCTAGCCGCCCTAGTTCCATATCAGTTGGTGCCCCTATGGGCATTGGGACAGTGAAGGGAAAAGGGGAATCGTCATCGGCTGTAGGTGTGCCTGGTGTTCCTTCTATGCAGTTTTTCTTCAGTGGTACACTATAACCCCTCCCCAGGTGCAGGGATGATGCCTGGCCCTTCCAGCTCGGCATCTCCCGGCTTGAGTAGTTATCAGATCAAGTGGGTGGGCAGTGGTAATCCCCCTACAAGGGACGTTGTTGTTGATCTGGTCCTGGCAATGGGCTTTAAGCCCTCGGACATTTTTGCGCTGATTTTCCATGTAGGAACATCTGAAATTGATCTGTCCTTCACGAAGCCGGAGTCTTTAGACATCTTCTGGGAGAGATATGAAGGAGAATGGAAGGGCACTAAGCGGTGGGAGGGCTTCTTCCCTAGCCTGATCCCCAGACAATCACTAGTAAAGAAAGTCACAATCCTGGTAAGGAACGAGTCGATCCCCCAGGGTGACTTGGAAAGGTGGTTAAAAAAATATGGTGATCTTCAGAGTTCTCTGTCAAAAGTGTTGGATGGCAGGGGGATTTGGACGGCTACAGTGAAGCTTAGGCTAGTGCAGGGGTCTGCAACCTTTTGAGTCGGAAGAGTCAAAAATGACAATTTACAAAATTTCAAAGTTTTTAAAGAGCCACAAAATTTTTCTTGCCAACAATAAATAGTACTCGCATAAATAAAGTTTTTTGATAAAAAAAACTAATCTATTTATTCATAAGAAAAAATATCTATTTATTCATATATAAAACAATTATGTTGAAAACAATTCAACAAACAATTGAGCAAACAAATTCAATGGGAGCGATGGCTTTGCATGGTTTTAGAAAGTTTGGATAACATTAGATGACATTTCATTTTCCTCAGAATTCTGTAATGGTGAAACAGGTACAAACATTTTGATTTTCCATGCATTGTTGCTAAACTGCCCACTTTTGTATTTTATTGTAGAAATATAGATACCTTTAGGCACTGATTCTATCTATCTCTATAGATATCTCTCAGCCTCGCTTTTAGTGAAGCTGCGGCTCTTTAGTTCAGTCCGTCTAAAGCTATTCTATCTCTCAGCCACTATCTATCTCTCAGCCTGGCTTTTCACTGCACCCCTCCCCCGTGACACTCGAGAGCTTCCGACGGACTGAAGACAGTGACGACGCGTGTCACGGGGGAGAGGTTCGGTGAAAAGCCAGGCTGAGAGATAGATAGTGGCTGAGAGATAGGATAGCTTCCGACGGACTGAACTAAAGAGCCGCAGCTTCACATCCAAAGAGCCGAATGTGGCTCGCGAGCCGCAGGTTGCCGACCCCTGGGCTAGTGTAATGTAGTGCAGCACATCCCTTCGGCTTCGTTTCTGGGAAGAGATAGGTTGGTGATTTTCTACCAAGGCCAGCCTAAGCTGTGTAATAGATGTGGGGAGAAGGTTCATTTCGCTGTAGCTGTTACTGTGAAGAAATGTTCGCTATGTCAGTACATTGGACAGCTAGCAAGGGAATGTACGATAATAAGGTGCAATTTGTGTAAAGAGTTTGGTCACTCTTATGCATCCTGCCCATTGGCAGCCAAGAACTGGCATGTCCGTGGGAGTGTGCCAGGTGTAGTGGGAGTGAAATCATCAGAGGACGTGACATCTAGGTCTGTGATTGCACTGTACATTGCTTTGCCCCCTAAAATAGGTGTCCTGGTGATTACTGATAAACAGCCAGTTGGGGTTCTCCCCCGTGCCCAAGTTTCCGTGCACCTCATCTGAGGTGCCAGCTCGGGTTCACCAGATGGCGGTGGCTGTCCCTCCTGTTACCCTGCCTGAGACAGGTGGTCCCATAGTAAGTATTTTACCAACCCCTGCCCCCCAAGCTCCCAAAGATAGGAGTGATAAAACCAAGCAGGAAGCAGACAAGGTTCTTGCAGAGGGAGATGATGACTGGCTAGAGGCCAGGAGAAGAAGTGGAAAAAAGAAGAAACGGAGACAACACGCCGCAGGAAATGTACAGGATGGTGAAGCGGTGTCTCACCTCAAAAAAGAGGTTCCAGGTTCTCTCAGAGGATGAGGGTGAGGAAGAATCAGTATCCTCCATGGAGGATGATCCCTCACCAGGAGTCTTAAAAAGAACTAGGTCACCGGTAGGGGATGCAGGTAGACAGAAGGTAAGGAAACAGGTGTCCCAAATACTCATTAATGTTGCCAGTATAAAATTGCTAAGAGCTTGTGAAGTAGCCATATTTTTGCTCAGCGGGTTTGACGCTGAGATTTTGTTTTTGCAGGAGACCATGCTGAATAGCTTGACAAACATTCATGCTGCCAAAAGGGAGTGGAGTTGAGGCCCTTCCATCTGGTCTCTTGCAGCTGAGCCTTACAGCGGAGTGGCGGTTCTTTTTAAGTTGACCCGGCGGGTATTGGAGTTGGAATTGTGAAGATGTATGGTCGTGGACGTCTTTGCAGGGGGGCACGAACTGTGCCTTATCAATATCTATGTGCCCCAGACAAAGTGGGACAGGAAGTGCCTCTTTGCAAAGATCAAGCCTTTTCTTTTTTCGTCCCGGCAAGTGGTCTTCGGTGGTGATTTCAACACCATTGTTAGGCCCACGGCCAGAGGAGGTACTGGAGGCCGGCTAGGATATGACAGAGTTTTTTTTAAATAGCATAGTTAGGGAAGCAGGCCTGGTCGATGCACACGTCCGTTGCAATCCGGGCAGCACTGGTTTCATGTATCAGCGAGGTAGTTGTAAGAGGAGGATAGATAGGTTTTTTTTTGAAGGAGAACTCCGCCTGTCCGGCACCGGAGTGTCAGGCGGAGGAGTTCTCCGACCACTGTATAGTAAGTGTGACACTGGGGACCTCAGACACCCCTCAGAGGGGAAAAGAGATCTGGAGATTGAATCCGGCGCTGTTGGAGGACAAGAGGGTAAGACAATCTTTCGAGGGTCTCTTTCAGGCACTGGTCTCAATTCTGGATCTGTGTAGCAGCAAAGCCGAGTGGTGGGAGATTGCAAAGCGGCGGATCACTAGGCTTTTTAAGGCCGCTAGTAAAAAAATGCATTTAGATAAGTATTCTGCCTACCAAGGCCTGCGGAGGAGACTTAACCGTCTTGTCTCGAGCGGTGGAGATCCTGGGGTGATCTCTGAGGTGAAACTTCTCCTCAGGAAACACCAGTATGACAGGCATGCCTCTCTGGTTCTGGAAAGGGACTACGGGAAGTACCAATCTCCCAACCCATACCAGAATTGCAAGAGGGGTATAGCAGTTAAGTCAGTTAATGGGTTGAGGAATAGCTCCGGATCTCTGACAAAATCCAGGGCAGAGATCTTGGAGGCTGTTGGCTCCTTCTTGGGGAGAAGACCCTCAATCGGGAGAAGATAGAGAGTTTCCTGGAATCAACACCAGGCTTGAACAGGGACACCCTTGAGACCACTTTGGACAGTGGGAGGTGAATATCAGCGCAGAAATGTTGTACAAATAAAGTGGGTGGGCAGTGGTACCCCCCCCCCCACGAGAGATGTAGTAGTTGATTTGATTCTAGCAATGGGCTTTAGACCAACTGAAATATTTGCACTGATATTCCATATAGGCACATCGGAGATAGATCTCTCGTTTATGAAGCCTGAGTCACAAGACATATTTTGGAAGAAATATGAGAGTGAGTGTAAAGGTACTAAGGAGTGGGAGGGATTTTCCCCTAGACTGGTCTCTAGGCAGGCATTGTTGAAAAAAAGTCAATATTTTGATAAGGAATGAGTCAATTCCTCAAGGGGACCTAGAGAGATGGCTTAAAAAATATGGTGAGCTCCAGAGCCCCCTATCAAAGGTACTTGATAGCCGGGGAATTTGGACAGGGGCATGGACAGTAATGATAAAGCTGAAGATGGTAGGCAATGTAGTACAGCATATTCCCTCTGCCTCGTTTCTAGGGAAGGATCAGTTGGTAGTTTTTTACCCGGGACAACCAAAATTCTGCAATAAGTGTGGGGAGAAGGGTCACTTCGCGGCAGGGTGCACGGTGAAAAAATGCCCATTATGTCAGGGCATCGGGCACCTAGCAAAGGAGTGTACCGTTATCAGATGCAACTTGAGTGAAGAACTCGGGCATTCTTATGCATATTGCCCATTGGCAGCCAAAAATTGGCATATCCGGGGGGAGGTATCATACGCTAAGGGTTTAGATCAATCAGTAACTGTTACATCTAGGTCGGTGACCCTGCCTTCTATTGCCTTGCCCACAAAATCAGGTACCCAGGTAGTGGCTGATAAGCAGTCGACTGTGGCTCTCCCCTGTGTCCAAGCCCCCACTCCGTCTGGCGTCCCGGCTTTGGTGCATGGGGTGGCGGCGGGTGTTTCTTCCGGTCCCTCACCGGGGAAAGGTGGTCTCGCCTCTGTCCCCCAGGCTCCCGGAGTTAAGGGAGATGCTGTCAGGCAGGAGGCAGGGAAGGTCACCGTCGAAGGGGACGACGAGTGGCTGGAGGCAAGGAGACGGAGTGGCAAAAAAAAGAAGAGGAGACAGCGCGTCGCAGGAGTAGCACAGGACAGTGAAGCCGATTGCTTGGTTTCTGAAAATAAATACCAGATCCTCTCAGAGGAGGAATCTGTATCCTCCATGGAGGATGACCCATCGCCTGGTGTCCTTAAAAGAAATAGGTCACCCGTAGGGGACATAAGAAGGCAGAAGGTAAGGAAACAGGTGTCCCAAATACCCTGATGGCAGGGCCCCCTCCGCTCCACGTGGCAACTATTATTGTTGCCAGTATAAGGTCAGTAAGGGCTCGTGAAGTAGCCATATTTTTGCTCAGCAGGGTTGATGCTGACATTTTGTTTTTGCAGGAGACCAGGCTGGGTTGCTTGGCGGATATTCATGCTGCCAAAAGGGAGTGGCGTTGCGGCCCTTCCTTCTGGTCTCTTGCGGCTGAGCCCTACAGCGGAGTGGCGGTCCTTTTTAAGACCGACAAGGTGACCTGTCGGCGGGTATTGGAGCTGGAAATGGGGAGATGTATAGTCCTGGACATCCTCGCAGGGGGGCACGAACTACGTTTGATTAAAATCCATGCACCACAATCAAAGTGGGACAGGAAGTGCCTTTTTGTGAGGATCAAGCCTTTTCTTTTTACGTCCCGGCAAGTGGTCTTCAGTGGTGATTTTACCACCATTGTTAGGCCCATGGACAGAGGAGGTGCTGGAGGCCGGCTGGGATATGACAGCGTTTTTTTAAATAGTATAGTTAGGGAAGCAGGCCAGGTCGATGCACATGTTCGTTGCAATCCGGGCAGCAGGGGTTTCACCTATAGGCGAGGTAACTGCCAGAGTAGGATATACAGGTTTTTTTTGAAGGAGAGCGCCGCTTGTCTTGCACCGGTGTGTCAGGCGGCGGATTTTTCTGATAACTGTATAGTAGGTGTGACACTGGGGACCTCAGATATCCCTCAGAGAGAAAGGGGAATCTGGAGACTGAAATCGACGCTGTTGGAGAACAAGAAGGTGAGACAATCTTTTAAGGATCTCTTTCAGGCGCTGGAGTCGAATCTGGATTTGTGCAGCAGCAAAGCCGAGTGGTGTGAGATTGCGAAGGGGCGGATCACCAGGTTTTTTAAAGCTGCTAGCAGAAGGATACAGTTGGATAAGTACTCAGCCTACCAAGGCCTGCGGAGGAAACTCGACCATCTTGTCTCGAGCGGTGGAGATTCGGAGGAGATCTCTGAGGTGAAACTTCTCCTCAAGAAACACCAGTATGACAGGCATGCCTCTCTGGTTCTGGAGAGGGATTACGGGAAGTACCACTCTCCTGACCCGTACCAGAACTGCAAGAGAGGTGTAGCAGTTAAGTTAGTTACTGGGTTGAGGAACAGCTCCGGATCTCTGGTAAAATCCAGGGCAGAGATCTTGGAAGCAGTTGGCTCTTTTTACGCCAACCTTCTTGGGGAGAAGATCCTCGATCTTTCTTGGGGAGAAGATCCTCCTAGAAGCACATTGTCTGCAGTGTGCACAGTCTGGGAGGCCGTGGAACGGTGCAGGGCGGCTGGCTGGGGAAAGTATTTGCTAACGTTTGATCAGTCCAAAGCTTTTGATAGGGTCAATCATGAGTACCTCTGGCTGCTCCTTGGAAAGTATGGCCTGGCGGAGGTTTTTATTGGCTGGCCAATGACTTTGTATCGAGGGGCTGAGGGCTTTCCTCTAATTAACGGTTAGTCGGGGAAGCCTTTTAAAGTTGGTTATGGGGTACGTCAAGGTTGCCCACTGAGCCATCTGTTGTATGTATTTGCCATCGACCCTCTGGTTAGTGAAAGGGTCTGAGACACTCCATTTTGTTGCCTGAGACACTCCATTTTGTTTCAGATTCTAGCTTAGTTATGAATGTATTCCTTGGTTGTTTAGATTCTATAAACCTGATGTTCTGCCAAGACCAGTGTCCTTGTTAATTTTGCTAACTCAGATAAGGGCAATTATTTATTAATAACGAGGTCTTTTGTACGTGTCTGAAAATATGTAGCCAATTAATTTCAGATCTAGAATAGATAAACTAGTATCTATCTATTCTAATGAATGAACATGCGCTATGGCATATTGTTTTAATATATAAACCAGATGTTTGTTACAATAAAGTTGAAGATTGCTTGATACCATACGAGTGTATGTGTCGTTGACCAATTCTTCCCAGGCGCCTGTTCTGATGCACTGAGAGACACTGGGATGGTGAGAGATCACAGAGGAATAGAGCCAAGAAACCTGCAGATCCTTTCAGTTAGAAGGTTGGAGGCGGGTCGTCTTCAGGGGGTCTCTTTGGTTCTTGGTAAGGAGCCTTGCTTGAAAGTCTTGCCTTATGCTGATGACGTTTCTGTTTTCATCTCGGAGCCTGGTGAGGCGCAGGTGGTGGCTTCTGAGGTGGGGCAGTATGCTGAAGCATCAGGTTCGTTGATCAACAGTGAAAAGAGTAAAGTTCTCTGGTTAGGGGAGGAGGAAGGGGGCTTTGAACTCCCAGACACCCTCCCGGCGCCCAGTCCGGAAGCAATAGTTTTAGGCATCACATTTGGCCCAAGCAATTATGGCCTGAAGAATTGGGAACACAGGCTGGCTGATGCCACTGATAAGGTAGCACACTGGAAAGGGTGGCGGCTCTCCTTAAGGGAAAGGATTTACCTTATTAAAACTTATCTGATACCTTGTTTTCTGTACGTTAGTTATTTCTGCGTCTTGCCAGCATCTTGCTATGCAAGGTTGTTCAGCTGTTTTTTCCAACTGTTATGGGGGAACAGACTGAATGTGGTCAAGAGGAGTGTGACGTACCTACCTAGGAGGATGGGTGGCTTAGGCATGGTCAACCCGATGATTTTTTTCTCCCTGCTTTTTATTGAATAAAATTTTGCCAACATGCTTGCAGGGAGGCCTCCTAGGTGGGTTATCTCTTTTCAGGATTTTTAGGTCCTTTTCTGGGTGCCTGGGTGAATGGTGGCGCTGTGAAAAGCCTGAGGGTCCGCCATGACAATTTGCCGGCTTATGTTGCCCAGTGCTTGAAGTTGCTTAGGCAGTGGCAGGTGACGGCTGAGGAGGTGAGATCCCTGCCCAGGAGAGATCTTGGAAAGAGGGTCTTGGACTTGGTGTGTCACAAGCCATTGGCCTTGAAAGATTGCCTGGGTCAGATGCTTGAGGGTGGGTTGCGCTTGCTAAGTTTAAGAGACCGCTAAAGTTCAGAGACCTGACCTGGCTTGCCTTCCACGGCAGAGTCTATGTGAGGGGCAATCTAAAGTACCGGGCTGTGGAGGATCGTGGGTGCCCCAGGCCCGAATGTGGAGGGGTTGAGGAGTCCATAGACCACTTCCTGCTCCATTCCCCTTTTAACATAGAGGTCTACAGAAGGGTGGGGAGAGCTCTGGGTATTCCTTTCCTCTCAAGGCTAAGTTATGCAGAGTGGGTGTATGGGGCCTTCCAGTTTCGCCAGGGCTATGATTTGGAAACACTTTTTTTAGTCAGTTTAGTGGTCCGATACTTCACTTTGGGTGCACGGTGTCAGGTATCCATCCGGCAGAAAATCCTCCCTGTGGAGGTGGTGGTGAGTGACACCCTCGTTGAGATAAGAAAGGTAGCGGTGCTTGAGAGGAGGAGATGGGCGCATGAGGTCTGGACAAAGGCGTGGAGGGGTGTCTGACTTGTGTAGCTCTTTTCTTCCCTTTAGGGGGTTGGATTTCTGTCCACTTCCAACCCCCTAGGGTTTTTTTTCTCAGGTTTTTTTCAGGAAAGGCTGCATACATGTTTTGGGAATAAGATAAAAGCTGTTTCCTTATCTTGTGTAGAAAAATGTGTATATTATGTTATGTTCATGAGAAAATTGTTTTTCTGTTAACATGACAACGTTTTGGTTGTTTTTCAAATTCTTTCTGTTATCTGTTATTCTTTCTGTTATATTCTTTCTGTTCTGTTAATAAGGAGAGAACTTTTCTCCATATGGTATGGTTTTGTTACTTTTAAAAAAAAATTGATGTGAGCTTGTAAGAATTATTATATTAATGAAAAATTTCCAGGTCCAATAGCGTATGTTAATGTTGCTGCAGTTAAAAAGCTCGTAGTTGGATCTTGGGATGGAGCTGGCGGTCCGCCGCGAGGCGAGCCACCACCTTTCCAAGACCCTGCCTCTCGGCACCTCCCGGATGCTCTTGACTGAGTGTCCCGGGGGCCCGAAGCGTCTACTTTGAAAAAATTAGAGTGTTCAAAGCAGGCCGGTCGCCTGAATACTTCAGCTAGGAATAATGGAATAGGACTCCAGTTCTATTTTGTTGGTTTTCGGAACTGGGGCCATGATTAAGAGGGACGGCCGGGGGCATTCGTATTGTGCCGCTAGAGGTAAAATTCTTGGACCGGCGCAAGACGAACCAAAGCGAAAGCTGAAAAGAACTTTAAAGAGAGCGTTCAAGAGGATGTGAAACCGGTGGGGTCCGTGCGGTC
>NC_092867.1:54839328-54844784 GCF_032062135.1 Pyxicephalus adspersus
GACGCCGTCCCCGCGCCCCCGCCTCCCCCCCTTCCCGGGGGGGCCGGGGAGCCAGCGGCGGGGTCCAGCAGGCGGCGGCGCCGACTCTGGACACGCGCCGGGCCCTTCCCGTGGATTGCCTCTCCCCCGCGCCCCCTCCCGTCCGGCGCCTAGCAGCTGATTTAGAACTGGTGCGGACCAGGGGAATCCGACTGTTTAACCCCCCTAGCGGTCATCCCGAGTGTGACTCGGGGGTGGATTTTACGTGCAAAAAGCGGTAATCCCGAGTCACACTCTGGGTCGCTTAAACAATTATCTTGCTCCGTCTGTGTCACCCGGCATCCTGCTGGTCACCGCAGGTCCTGATGACACATCCTCATCCTTTGAGCCTCGAACTGAGAACTGCAGAGACCATCTCTGAAGTTTCCCGGTGACGTCGGGTGCGGGGGGGGGCGGTGGATGGGGGAGGGTAGGATCGTCGGAAAATTCAAATAATTTTGTATTGGATTCAATACAAAATAGCCGTATTGAGTCCACCACAAAGAAAACTTCATATAATATATATATTATATATGCTTTTGTACAGTCATATTATGTTTCACTATTTTTTTTAAAAACAGATTTTTGTGTTTTTTATTTTAAATTTTATTATTAAATTTATTAAATATTGGACATATTTCGGTGAGTTATGCCTACCAATTATAGCCTACAACGTAAAATAAATTTCCATGCAAAAAAATGTAAAGCTTCTTGCATGGAAATACGGACAGAATTAGAACGCTAGGGGGGTTAATTAAAACAAAGCATCGCGAAGGCCCGAGGCGGGTCTGGACAAGATGTGATTTCTGCCCAGTGCTCTGAATATCAAAGTGAAGAAATTCAATGAAGAGCGGGTAAACGGCAGGAGTAACTATGACTCTCTTAAGGTAGCCAAATGCCTCGTCATCTAATTAGTGACGCGCATGAATGGATGAACGAGATTTCCACTGTCCCTACCTACTATCTAGCGAAACCACAGCCAAGGGAACGGGCTTGGCGGAATCAGCGGGGAAAGAAGACCCTGTTGAGCTTGACTCTAGTCTGCAACTGTGAAGAGACATGAGGGGTGTAGGATAAGTGGGAGACCCCCACCCCCGCAGCAGGGTGCCGCCGGTGAAATACCACTACTCTTATCGTTTTTTCACTTACCCCGTGAGGCGGGGGGGCGAGCCCCGAGGAGCTATCGCTTCTGGCTCCAAGCCCCCGGCACGTGCTGGACACGACCCGCTCTGAGGACAGTGGCAGGTGGGGAGTTTGACTGGGGTGGTACACCTGTCAAACGGTAACGCAGGTGTCCTAAGGCGAGCTCAGGGAGGACAGAAACATCCTGTGGAGCAGAAGGGCAAAAGCTCGCTTGATCTTGATTTTCAGTATGAATACAGACCGTGAAAGCGGGGCCTCACTATCCTTCTGACTTTTTGGGTTTTAATCAGGAGGTGTCAGAAAAGTTACCACAGGGATAACTGGCTTATTGCGGCCAAACGTTCATAGTGATGTCGCTTTTTGATCCTTCGATGTCGGCTCTTCCTATCATTGTGAAGCAGAATTCACCAAGCGTTGGATTGTTCACCCACTAATAGGGAACGTTAGCTGGGTTTAGACCGTCCTGAGACAGGTTAGTTTTACCCTACTGATGATGTGTTGTCGCAATAGTAATCCTGCTCAGTACGAGAGGAACCGCAGGTTCAGACATTTGGTGTATGTGCTTGGCTGAGGAGCCAAATGGGGTGAAGCAACCATCTGTGGGATTATGATTGAACGCCACTAAGTCAGAATCCCCCCTAATGGCGCCGATACCGCAGTGCCGCGGAGCCCAGGTTGGCCTGGGATAGCCAGACCCCCAACCCCCCTCCCTGGGCGGGTGGGGGCCGGAACAAAGCGCTGCATGCCTCGGGACCAGAGCGCGGACGGAAGCGGGCCGCCTCTCTCCCAGAGCGCATCGCATGTCTGTTGGGAATCCCATGCTAAATCATTCTTAGACGACCTGATTCTTGGTCAGGGTTTCGTTCGTAGCAGAGCAGCTACCTTGCTGCCATCTATTGAAATTCATCCCCGGGCGGCGTACCCCAGCCTGGAAGCACACAGTCCCACAGGCTTGAGCTACGGTCCCCCCGGGCGGCCAGAGGGAGCTAAGGGTCATGATAACCCAGGAAGGATGTGCAATGTCCTGCAGGCTAAAGCACCGGCCACCCCAGGTCCTCAGGGGGGCTTAAGGGCCAGTGTCCCCCAGGTTGGAAGCACACATTCCCGCTGGCTTAAGCTCCGGTCCCTCTGGGCGGCAAGGGGGCTTAAGGGCCATGGTAACCCAGGAAGGAAGCGCAAGGTCCCGCAGGCTTAAGCACCGTCCAGCCCAGGTCCTCGTGGGGGCTTAAGGGCCGGGGTACCCCCGGTTGGAAGCACCAGCTACCGCAGGCTTAAGGTCCGGTCCCCCCGGGCAGCCAGGAGGGCTTAAGGACCATGGAACCCCTGGAAGGAAGGGCAAGGTCCCGCAGGCTTAAGTACCGTTTAGCCCAGGTCCTCAGGAGGGCTTAAGGGCCGGGGTACCCCAGGTTGGAAGCACCAACTCCCTCAGTCCTAAGCTTCGGTCCCTCCGGGTGCCCAGGGGCTGAAGGCCCGTGTGCCTTGGCCAGGCTGAAGCCCCGGGGTCCCTTGGCCAGGCTGAAGCCCCGTGTGCCTTGGCCAGGCTGAAGCCCTGGGTCTAGGCTGTGCGGGCTTCAGTCATGGGGGTCCCAGGCCCAGGTTGTGAGAGGCTTGGCTAGCCTTGGGAGTCAAATCAAGCTGGCTGCCAGCACTGGGAGAACTGTAAAGCTGTGCGCCTGCAGTGCAAATAAACTCAAGTTGGCCGTGAGAGTGAAGGGAAAAGAAAAAAAAATGGATGGCAAAGTTGCGCTACAGGGTCAGCTCTGACTGCGCTTATCCACCTGACACTTCCATAAGGTCGACCACCTGCGGCTTCGGGTCCCGATCCAGGTACATGGCATGAGACGGAGCAAGGACGGCATTAGAGGTTGAGGCCATCCTCTATATGGACAGTGTAGAAGCTGTAGCTACGGGAGACATTGCTGTGAAGAGAACTGCTTTTCCCTGTCTGCTAGCTGTAACTTTGTAAAATGCGGCATGGACAGCTTTGTTAACTGGCATCTACAGCTGGGTACTGGCTTGGAAAGCCTATGGAAGATGCAGGATTCAGGGAAAGGCTCCTCTGGGAGAACTTGCAGCCTAAGTGGTTCCTGCTTGAAGATGGTACCACAATTACAGTGGTTGAAAATGTCAAGAATGGTGGGACTTTGGACTTGGGTTCTAAGGTTGGGGAAACTGAATGTGGTGAAGGGATTTTTGATATAGCCCCCTTTCCCCAGGAACAAGTATCAGTTCATTCCCACTAGCTGGTTTTAATACTGGGCAGGGGGGGGTTAAGTGCAAAAGGCAGCAACAGCAATAAGTATAGGAAGCCCAGAAAATGTCCCTATGAGCAGCTATACTGCGGTATTAAAAGCTGCCCCTCCCCAAAAGGGTAATGTGCAATCTGCAGACCCTTCTGGTCTTTCTGATCCCTCTGGCCCCCTCAGATCCTTCTCCATTATTTTTATCATCCTACCAAAGATGGAATGTGGTTCAAATTATGTGGATGAGTAGTGGTTTTTCCCCTACAATTAGGAAGTCAGTGGTAGACATGATTCTGACAATCAGTTTCAGGCCAAATGACATATATGCTCTCATTTATCATGTTTGCTCTACAGAAATAGATTTGTACTTCATGAGGCCAGAACTCCTTGATTTGTTCTGGGAAAAATATGGGAAGCTATTGGAAGGGAGTAGGTATGTGGGTGGGTTTCTGCCCAAGAATGGTTTCTAGGCAGGCTCTATTGAAGAAACTTAGGATTGGTCAGAAATGAGTTGATCCCACAGGGTGATCTTGAGCGATGGGTTTAAAAGTATGGAGAAATACAAGGGGCATTGTCAAAGGTATTTGACGAAAGGGCTATTTGGACAGGAGCTTGGACAGGGACAATTAAGCTGAAAATTGTCAACAATATTGTTCAGCATATTCCCTCGGCAGCCTTTCTGGGGAGAGATAAATTGGTGACTTTCTATCCAGGCCAGCCCAAACTGGGCAACCGGTGTGGAGATAGGGGCCATTTCGCAGAGGCATGTACAGTAAGGAAGTGTCCCCATTGTCAAGGGATTGGTCATCTAGCCAGAGATTGCACAATGATGAGATGTATTTTGTGTGATGAGCTAGGTCATACCTACGGTAGTTGTCCCAGGGCAGAAAGGAATTTGCTTTCGGAGTTAGAAACGATGGAGAGGGAGGAGCTTAAGAAGGCAAGAGAGAGGGCAAAAAGTAAAGTTTTGTCCTCCCCTGTTGTGGTCCCTGCGGTTCCATTCCAGCTTATTTTGTTTCCTCTGCTGTGGTTAAGTCGAGTGTGGCTGCATCTCCCACCCTAATGTCTGACCCCCGTGTTCCTCCTGTTGTTTCTCTTTCTGTGTCCATCCCCAGTGTGTCTTTGCCCTATCTGGATAATTGACCGATTATACGAACGCTAAGAAAGACATCTTACAAAATTGGGCAGCTATTGATTATTTGTTACTTAAACATAATATTGGTTGTGAACATTTTACAGGAATGTGTTGTTTTAACATGACACATCATTCAGAATCTGTCCACAATCTCCTCCAAGGTATCAAACAAAATAGTGATCTAGGATTGTTTAATTGGTTATGGAATCTGTTTCCCAACATTGGATTAGGGATTAAGCAATTTATAGCCTTTATCTTTATTATCATTGGTATATGTATCTTTGCATGCTGCTGTGTACAATGTACTCCTATAGTATTGTCAATATGCAAATCAAGAATCATTCAGCTTTCTCGAGTGTGGTATGATGGGGAATCTGAGGCTGTTTATGTGCATGTAAAGGAACAAAGGTATGAAGTCAAGTAGTTATCCTTTGTTTAAGGATAAGAGGAAGGGTACTGTAAGGAGTGTAATTTTGCAGAGTTTTGAATTTAAGTTGTTTTTGTGTTTTTTGCTATATTTTGCAGATAATTGAGTTGTGACAAAACTACTTATATCCTCCTTCTCAGTAGGTCAATATTTGCTCCATCCTTACCTTGAGGCGTCTTACTTTGAAACATCTTGCTCAGTGAAGTTGTTAATTAAGTTTCTTGTTATTGAATAACTACTAAGTGTCTTCCACCTTGTTGTTTGACTATATAAACTGCGATGTGATAATAAAGTTTTGAGAAGGGATATCACTACATGCTTGAGCTGCTTGTGTGTTATTCACTGCTCCCAACGCGATTAGCAAGAAATCGCCTTAACAGGCTGAGGCGGCTACTTGGTTGATCCTGCCAGTAGCATATGCTTGTCTCAAAGATTAAGCCATGCACGTGAGAGTACACACGGCCGGTACAGTGAAACTGCGAATGGCTCA
>NC_092867.1:54845059-54852325 GCF_032062135.1 Pyxicephalus adspersus
TAACGGGACCCTGTAATTGGAATGAGTACACTTTAAATCCTTTAACGAGGATCCATTGGAGGGCAAGTCTGGTGTCCGTAGCCACGGGTTTGGCTGCGTTTTCTCAGAGCTCTGCTGAGAAGGTAATCTCCAGTGATCAGAGAGGCGTGCCTCCGTTTCTAGCCCAGCAGCAATGCAGGAACCCGTGGAAGTTTCTGCCTTGGCTCCCCTGGCTCTTCCTGTGGTTCCTGAGGTTGGAGGAGATTTATCCAATAGTGTTGAGGACCTGACCTGTGGCCCCAAGTCTGAGGTTACCAAGAAAGAATACGAACAAAAGATACGTGAAAGAAAGGATTTGATTGGTGTGGAAGAAAGAAAACTAAGCAAAGAAAAGCAGGACCTCACAAGGAAAAAACTGCAATGGAACCGCATTTTCAGTACTAAGTGGGGCAAGGTAAAGCCGGGGTTGGATGTGCTGGAGGAGAAAGTTGAGCAGCAGAGAGCAAAGATATTAGTTTTGAAGCAGCTTTATCCCGGTTTCAGGGAGTCGATTGCCAAGGGGGGCCACGCTAGCAGCGTGCAGCAACCAGCTACCACCCCCCCCTCTGCACGGCCGGTGATCGATACAGAAGCCGAGCAAGATGAGCCGCCGACAGCAAAGAAAGAGTTGCAAGGTACAGATGGATTGAGCCTGCCGTCGGGTCAACCAGAGGTCTGCTCGGAGCTCCAAGATGGCGTCTCAGCGTCTAACAGCATGGTGTCCATGGTGCAGAGATTGGAGTCCCCCGTGCGAGCCATGGAGACAAAGCCAGCATCTTCCTCAGACGAGTCCTGGGAGCAGGAGATGGGTGAGCTGTCGGTGTCATCTGGGTCAGGGAGTTCAGAGGAGGATGATGTTGTGGTTTCGGAGGGGGAATATCAGCGGGCAAAGGCTTTTTTGAAATCTTAAGAAGGAGGAAAAAGCAGTCTACGTTGGGGATGCAGCTTTGCCTGCCCCTTTATTGCCGGATAGTGGTGTGCCAATTCTAGCTGGTGGTGCTGCACATACGGGACTCCCCGAGTTGGTGCTAATCCTGTCCCTGTCCCCAAAGCTGCCCTAGTTATTAAGGGGGGGTTCCCTCTGTGTCTTCATCCCGGGTCATAGACTTGGACTTTTTGGAGGACCCTGTTTGTGTTGGTTTCGGTGCCGTAGGTAGCCGGGCGGGGGGGTGAAATTCGAAAGAGTTAATGAAGATGCCGCAGTCCCTGCAGCGGTGGTGTTTGATCTTTCTGTGGAGGACATGGGATGCGGTTGCAGCCAAAGGGCTGCAGGAATCAGTTGCAATGTGTGTACAGGATGGATCAGGGGACAAAGGGGCGAAAACTGCCGGGCTTGGTGTTTCAGTCAGCACGGGAGTCAAGCCTGTTACCCCGGGTCTAGCTAGTAAGGCAGTATGTAAAAGTGTTTTGAATGGTTTAAGCACTGTATCTGTGTTGGATGGTAATGTTCCCCCAAGTGTTTCCCTTCAACCTGTAGTGGGTCGTCCGGTGTCATCTGGTCGCCCTTGTCCCCTTTCTGCTGGTGCCCCAACGGGTATTGGGACTGTGCAGGGAGCAGTGGAAACATCATCAGCAGCGGGTGCACCTGGTATTTCTTCCAAGCGCAGTTTTTCATCGGTGGTGCAGAATACCCCTTCCCCAGGTGCAGGAGTAATGCCTAGCCCCTCCAGCCCGGCATCTCCCTGGGTAAGCAATTATCAGCGCAGGAATGTGGTGCAGATCAAGTGGGTGGGCAGTGGTTATCCCCCTGCAAGGGAAACCGTAGTAGATCTGGTCCTGGCCATGGGCTTCAAACCTACGGACATCTTTGCCCTGATTTTTCATGTAGGAACATCAGAAATTGACCTCTCTTATGAAGCCGGAGTCTTTAGATCTCTTCTGGGAGAGGTATGAAGGGGAGTGGAAGGGTACTAAAGGGTGGGAAGGTTTCTCCCCCAGGTTGATTTCCCGGCAATCCCTAATAAAGAAAGTCACAATCCTGGTGAGGAATGAGTCGATCCCCCAGAGTGACTTAGAGAGGTGGGTGAAAAAATATGGTGATCTTCAGAGTTCCTTGTCTAATGTGATGGAAGGCAGGGGGATTTGGACTGGGGCTTGGATGGTAACGGTGCAGCTCAAAATGGTGGGTAACGTAGTCCAGCACATCCCTTCGGCTTCCATCTTGGGAATTGACAGGCTGGTGGTGTTCTACAAGGGCCAGCCTAAATTTTGTAACAAGTGCGGGAAAAAGGGCCACTTTGCTGTAGGTTGCACCATTAGGAAATGCCTTCTTTGCCAGGGCATTGAACACCTGGCAAGAGAGTGTACAGTAGTAAGGTGCAATCTATGTGAGGAGCTGTGCCACTCATATATATTGACCATGGGCAGCTAAGAACTGGCATGCCCGTGAAAATACGCCCAGTGTAGCAGGAGTGGAACCACCGGAGGCCTTGGCATCTGGGTCTGCGACTGCGCCGCCCTTTGTTTCGCCCCCTAAAATAGGTGTCCCAGTGATTGCCTTTTCAGCTGATAAGCAGCCAGTTGGGGCTTCCCCCCTCGCTCAAGTTTCTGCCCCATCTGGTGTACCAGCTCGGGTACATCAAATTGCATTGGTTGTCCCTCCCGCTGCTTTACCCGAAGTGGGTGGTCCTATGTTGCCAGTGTGAAATCTCATCAGCCCCTCCCCCCCAAGCTCCCAAAGCTAGGAGTAGTAGTAACATCAGGCAGGAGGCAGGTCAGGTTCCCGTGGAGGGAGATGACGACTGTCTCGAAGCCAGAAGGAGAAGCGGGAAAAAAAAGAAGAAACGGAGACAACCTACCACAGGAAGTGTTCAGGACAGTGAGGCAGAGTGTCTCACCTCAAAAAATAGGTTTCGGGCCCTCTCAGGAGACGAAGGTTGAGGAGGAATCAGTATGTTCCATGGAAGATGACCCCTCGCCTGGAGGTTTAAAATAAACCAGGTCACCTGTAGGGGATTCCGGAAGACAGAAGGTAAGGAAACAGGTGCCCCAAATACCCTGATGGCTGGGCCCGCTCCTCTCCACTTGGCAACCATTAATGTTGCCAGTGTGAAATCGGTAAGAGCTCGTGAAGTGGCCTTATTTTTGATCAGCAGCTTTGATGCTGACATTTTGTTTTTGCAGGAAACCCGGCTGGAAAGCTTGGCGGACATTCATTCATCCGGCAGCGTTATTCCCAAAAGTGGAGGAGGAGTGGAGGCCTGCGGCTTAATTTGACTCAACACGGGTAACCTCACCCGGCCCGGACAGGAAAGGATTGACAGATTGATAGCTCTTTCTCGATTCTGTGGGTGGTGGTGCATGGCCGTTCTTAGTTGGTGGAGGGATTTGTCTGGTTAATTCCGATAATGAACGGGACATGCTAACTAGTTACGCGACCCCCGACGGTCCGTGTCCAACTTCTTAGAGGGACAAGTGGCGTTCAGCCACACGAGATCGAGCAATAACAGGTCTGTGATGCCCTTAGATGTCCAGGGCTGCACGCATGCTACACTGATCGGTCCAGCGTGTGTCTACTCTTCGCCGACAGGTGCAGGTAACCCGCTGAACCGCGTTCGTGATAGGGATCGGGGATTGCAATTATTTCCCATGAACGAAGAATTCCCAGTAAGTGCGGGTCATAAGCTCGCGTTGATTATGTCCCCACCCTTTATACACATTGCCCGTCGCTACTACCGATTGTATGGTTTACACATTGCCCGTCGCTACTACCGATTGGATGCTTTAGTAAAGTCTTCGATTCAGCCCCGCCAGGGTTGGCGATGGCCTTGGCGGAGCACTGAGAAGACGATCAAACTTGACTACCTAGAGGAAGTAAAAGTCGTAACAAGGTTTCCGTAGGTGAACCTGCGGAAGGATCATTAACGGCACCAGGGCGACCTGGTAAGTGGTGCAACTGAGCCGTCGGCGTGCAAGTGGGGAGGCTAGGAGGGGCAAGGCGTGATCGACTTATCCTTCATTAGTGCTTAACACCTTGACGTATTTTTCGAGAAATAAGAGGACTGGAAAAGGGATTAGAGGGTGGGAAGGTTTCTCCCCCAATGTTGTGTCCAGACAGCCTCTAGTAAAAAAAAATAAGTATCCTGGTTAGAAATGAATCCATCCCACAAGGTGACCTGGAGGTGTGGCTTAAGAAGTATGGTGATGTGCAGGGGAGTCTGTCAAAAGTTTTTGACAAGAGGGGGATATGGAATGGGGCGTGGTCTGCTATTATCAAACTAAAGGGGATTAGCAACATCGTACAGCATAACCCTTCAGCTGCTTTCCTGGAGAGGGACAGGTTAGTCACCTTCTACTCTGGTCAGCCTAAAGTGTGCAATAGGTGCGGAGATAATGGCTGCGTCCTGCACTATTAAAAATGTGCCAGGGAATAGGCCACACTGCTGGAGAGTGCAGAGTCATGCGCTGCATCAGAACCATTAGCTCTGCCACCTGGGCTGATTGATTTCCAGGTAGTACCACCAAAAATAACATTTGATCTCAAACAACAACAGTAAGATCTGCATCTGTGATTGGGGAATCATTCATTCTTTCAGCTTCCTCAAAATTACATTACATTATCCATAAAAATCATCTCCTCCCATTTCCCAGATTTTAGTCCCTGGCTGGTCCCTGGCTCCCAGTTTGAAAGGGGCCAATTCAAATTTTAGTGGGAGTGGTTTCTAATAGGGGAAAAGGAACACCCCCTAATAAAATTTCTTTGTTCTTTGTTATCATGTAACACTTGCTCTCTTACAAGACACATAAGGTTCTCCTGTGCTAAAGAGCAGTCCAAGCCTAATAGGGCCTGGGGGTTTTGTTTCAAACCTCCCACGTGTGGGAATAGCATTTTCTTCAAAATGCAGAGTACCCTAAAGCATGACATGAATGGCCACTTGGTATGCTGGGACATTAAGGTGGCATTGTCATTGCATTTGGAGCAGAACAGATTGGTACTTTTTTCCCATAGCAGAGGAAACAAGAGCTTATGCTTTTGACATAAATCCCTGTGCCTTACCAGTTGGAGACTCACAGTAAGATGGTGGTATTTCTACCAAAGGTGCTGTAAAAGTTAGCACACATCATATAAATGAAGGTGCCTTACACTTTTCAAACAGGATCTGTTTCTTGTGTTACTTCCTGCAGGTGCTCCACAATACAAATTTGCCTATCCAGTAATTTCGAACTGCTTCTGAAAGCTTGAAAATACTCTTTAAAAGATGTACATTTCCTTGTAATTAACGTTAATTAAGAATGGACTTTATTTGGATGGGACATTTAAACTCAGTATTCCTCCCAATGATTCTACCAACCTTTTGACTTGAAAGACCCCTTCTATCTTATTCCCTTTCAGTCCACCAAATCCCAGTCACACAAAAAATTCTGATAACCCACTCTCCATACCTATCATGTCCTTTAGATAATGCCCCTGATTCATCAATAAAATCCCCCTGATTCATCAATAAAATCCGCGCTTGCTGGAAGTGCTAAAGTACGCACGGCCAGCGATCGCGGTTTACCGCGGTCCGGACTCGAGTGTGCTCGTACACTCGCTGGCTTGCTAAATAGTACACCTGTGCACCTTAGACACATGTGAAAAACCTGGACATCAATCCACTGGCCCAAAGAAACCCATCCTTCCTTTTTGTTTGGCCCAGCTCCAGGATCCATAAACTGGCTGTCATAAAGCCCTTTATGTTAAATGCCTTGCAAGACCCTGTCACATGAGTCAGACGTATGGTTGCTTGGTTTTCAACAACCCCTAGAGTAATCAATATTTCATTTTGAAAATTCAATAACCAAGCTTTTAACTCCACTCCATACCCCAGATTTATTTTCTGTAATCTTACGTATTTTCTGAAATAGTACGTCGTCGCGCTATTCAGCAACTGAAAAATATCGCGGCCGGAGCCGCGCATCTCCGGCAGCTTTACACTGGCGAGCCTGCATTAAAAGTTTTATGGCTAACATTTTTTCTGGAGTGATAGTGGTGCCTCTTTGTTTGCTTGCTACATCCACACTCAGGATAGAATCGGAGACACAATAAACCCCACAAAGTAAACTACCTTTGTGAGTACAAGGGCATAAGCCAAAAATGTTGTATCCGAGTCACTTGATACCAGCAACAGTAAACTTGCCCCATATATTTTAGTTAACATACATTAAACATGTAATGATTAATTCATGATTTACCTTCTCCAGCACCCATCAGTGTCTATCATTCAAGGCTGTCCTGACTCATAAACCATTAGATCCAACCTAGGATGCAGGACAACATCATCTGACAAGATGATACCTAAATTAATAGCACCGTGTTCAGTCTCTGAGATGGGTACTAAACAAGAAAGCATGCAAGTTAGATTGGAACAACCATGAAATTGTGTCAACCACCAAACTTTAGTAGCACCTTCCTGGTTGGTTCTTTAGATTGAGTGAAAATTGTCCTTCATAAAGGGAGGTGATCATAAACTTGAGATCTTTTGACAACTTTATTTGGGTGCAGAACAAAGTGAGCTGAATTTCTTCCCGTTGGTTTACCAGCCAATTCATTGATCAGCAGAGCCGACAATCCCCGGGCACTAGGGGTTAATTAATCGTACACAGAAGGATTCCCATGGCTGCATGAATGAAATTAGTGACATTTTGCTAATTAAACAATCAATCTGCAACCTCTGAAATGGGTACAAAGCTTTAGGTAAATTGATTCATAGGGGTTTTTTTTTTACAAGGTTTCCAAGATTATACAATTGACACATCTCACATTTATGACAAAATTGTTCTGCAACAGTAGTAAATCCTGGGACAATCCAATGTGTGGTTACTGATGAAAACATAGATCCTTTGGACAGAAGACATGGGCCATGCATTGCCTCAGCTAGATATGTATACAGCATAGAATCTCACATCCTCATGGGTTCAAAGTCTATCTTTCTCAGAACATCCTTGAACTTTTGATTTTTTTTTTTTTTCTCATTGATTTCCAATTGCAGTTTCTTTAAGACTGTTAGGTCTACCTGATCAGGTTCCTGGCCACAAACATCTATGTAGGTTTGGAACCATTTAATGCTGCTAATTTATGCCATGACATCAGCGTTTTCATTACCAACTAAAAATTCATCAGTGCCTTTAGTATGGGCTTCACATTTTATTATCGCTACCTGTTTGTCATAAAGCCCCTCAATTTCAACAACTGGCCAAATCATGACATATGCCAAAGATATAGTGTGAGTCAGTGTACACCATATCTTTCTTCCCTTTACCTATTATACA
>NC_092867.1:54852384-54889215 GCF_032062135.1 Pyxicephalus adspersus
CCCTAAATTAACACTTGATCTTGAGTAACAACAGAATATCCAGAAATTGCATTTCCTTCCTCATTATAACAAGACCCATCTATGAAAACAGTAAGATCAGCATCTTTGATTGGTGAATGCTTCACTCTTTCAGATTCCTCATAATTACATTACATTACCTCATAACAATCATGACCTCTCATTTCCCAGCTTTTAGTCCCTGATAACAAAGTAGCTGGATTTAAGGTTGCACACCTTTTAAGGGTAACCAAAATTCAATTTTTACTGGAGCACAGTTTTTCATGAGTCCTGTATTTCCTTCTGGTCCTGTGCTTCAGTTTGAAAGGGGCCAAGTCGAATTTTAGTGGGAGTGGTTTCTAATAGGGGCCTAATCCAACCCTAATCCCCCCCCTAAGTGCCCTCTAATTCAACTACTTTGTTCTTTGTTATCAATCCCAATGTTTCTACCAAGCTTTTGACTTGAAAGACCCCTTCTATAATATTTCCTTTTAAGTCCACCACGTCCCAGTGACCCAAAAATTCTGATTACCCACTCTCCAAATCCATCATCCCTCTTTAGATGATGTATCGTTTCCCCTACTGGCAAACACTGAGTGGATTCAGTGGATACCAAGTGATCCCAACTAGGGTAGGCCAGTTTCCCTAGCCCAGTGACTGGTTGAACAGGTCCCTCCCCTGTTCCTCTTGGCTCCAAACAGCCGAGAGCATTTCTGACTTGGTCTTGATTGCACCGTCAGGTGGCTTTCTTGTCCAGCCTTGATAAATTCAAATTATGTAGACCTAATTTGCATATTACTGCTGGACAATCTGTCTCATTAGTGGGTCAGGATGGTTTTTCAGCATGGTTAGGCTGCATTAAAGGCCTATTTCTTTCAAGAGATCATTCTCTTGCTTTCTTCATCTTTTAAATCAGTTTGGCTTGTGTTTTACTTTAATTTCCAATCCATGAATTTCTAAAGTGGAGATTTTACCATCTTCTGATCAACATAAAGGATTCCATCTACTGGCTCTATCATATTTCTTCTTTCTTTCTTCTTTCCCCTTCTATCATATTTCCTTTTAGTCCACCAAATCCCAATGACCCGAAAAATTCTGATAACCCACTCTCCATACCTATCATCTACTTTAGATCATGTATCATTTCCCCTACTGGCAAACACTGGATTCAGTGGATCCCAAGTGATCCCAGCTAGGGTAGGCCAGTTTCCCTAGCCCAGTGACTGGTTGAACAGGTCCCTCCCCTGTTCCTCTTGGCCTCAAACAGCCGAAAGCGTCTCTGACTTGGTGTAGATCGCTCCGTCAGGGGGCTTTCTTTTTTTGCCTTGATAAATTCCCTTCCCTGTATGTGAATCTTTCCAGATACTCCTGAGCCAGTACATCACTATCATAATGATTACAATGACAAAAAACCTCTTACTACACAAGCTGATATTTTTAAACAAATGAATTTACGATTCTAATGATGCATGAATTACAAAAAATTACAAATCCCTTTTAGTAATTACAACGGAGATAAAGCAATCATAACAAGACCATTCTGTGCGGCACTGTCCAGTGGCTTTCCTTTCAGAGAATGGGGGCATCTTGACATGTGCCAGAAGCAAGGGTAAACTGTTTCTTTTACAGTCAAATGCCTGTCAGTCAACCTACACTCTGCAGTTCTTTTGTGTGAAACCACCTAAACCTCACGGGGGGGGGGGGGGGGTGAAAGCTGCCTCAGCCATAAAACCAAGTGGCTTGGCAGCCGATCTTTCCCGTGCTGACCTGGCTACTCAGGATGTGTCACCGGCAGGGGCATGCAATGGAGCCCCAGTATTACCATCTGTGTCTATGCAAAAATCCATAGAAGTGTCCGCAGTCCCAAGACCGGACAATCCTGCTGTTGTGCCTGCTCTGGGTGTTCTTGGGGGCAAGGGGGCGAAAGCTGCCGGGTCCAGTGCCATAGTCTGCCCTGCAGCTGAACCTTCTGTCCCGCTTTCACTCAGCAAGTTTAAGTGTAATGTTAAAAATGATATGAATAATGCGAGTGATGCAAACAATGTTTTGGTGTCTGGGGGTGGCGTTCCTCAGGGTTTTTCCCTTCAATCAGGGGCAGTTAACCCAGGGTCCTCGGACAACTTTAGTCCCCCCTCTACTGGTGCCCTGGGAAATGCTGGGCTCTTACATAATATCAGGGAGGTACCATCTGCGGCAGGAGTGCCTGCTGCTCCCCATAAACACAGCTTTGCTGCGGTGCTGCAGAGTGTCCCTGCCCCGAGTGTAGGGGTAGCATCTTGTCCTCCTAATGTGGTAACACCTGGCATAGGTGGCTTCCAACGTAGAAATGTGGTACAAATTAGATGGACAGGGAGTGGCAATCCTCCTACCAGGGACAAGGTTGTGGATTTAATCTTGGCTATGGGCTTTAAACCGATAGACATCTTCGCTCTCATTTTTCACGTAGGATCTTCTGAGATCGATCTCTCCTTTGTGAAACCTGAGTCTCTTGACTTATTTTGGGAGAGGTATGAGGGAGAATGGAAGGGGACTGCAAGTTGGGAAGGTCTCTCCCCAAGACTAATATCTAGACAGTCTCTCTTCAAAAAAATTACAATTCTGGTGAGGAACGAGTCCATTCCTCAAAGCGACTTAGAGAGATGAATCAGAAAGTTCGGAGATTTGCAGGGCCCCTTATCCAAAATCTTGGATGGCAGGGGGATATGGACAGGGGCATGGACAACCGTAGTAAAACTTAAGATGACAGGAAACGTGGTCCAACATATACCATCAGCCTCCTTCCTTGGGAAAGACAGGCTTGTGGTTTTCTACCAGGGGCAGCCTAAGTTGTGCAATAAGTGCGGTGACAAGGGTCATTTTGCCATAGGTTGCACCGTCAAGAAGTGCCCTCTCTGCCAGGGGATCGGTCACTTGGCTAGAGAGTGTACAGTGATGCGATGTAACCTGTGTGAAGAGCTGGGGCACTCATATGCCTCATGCCCTTGGGCGGCCAAAAACTGGCATGCCAGGGAGGAATTGGTAGGCGCAGCAAGAAAGGAACCATTTGATGTAACGTCACCACCTTCTGTCTTGCCAACCAGCACAGGAGTAATACCCGTAGAAAAGCAGCCAACAAAGGCTCTCCCATCAGTTCGGGCCCCCCCTCTTCCTGTTTTGCCTGCTCCGGTCCATCAGTTTCCAATAGTAGCCTCCTCCCCTGTTTTGCCAGTAGTGGTTTCTCCCTCGGTGAGTGCCTTGCCGGTCGCTGACCCCTCTACCATTGTTAAGGGTGGTGGTGGTAACGGGCCGGAGGTGGGTCGGGTTCTTGCTGGGGAGGACGACGCCTGGCTTGAGGCGAGGAGGAGGAGCGGTAAAAAAAAGAAGAAAAGGAGACAACACGGCGCGGGAGTGGCTCAGGAGACAGAGACTGAGGATCTGGTCTCTGGAAACAGGTTCCAGGTTCTCTCGGAAGATGAGGAGGGGGATGGTTCTGTTTCCTCTATGGAGGATAACCCCCTTCCTGGTGCTTTAAAGAGAACCAGACCACCAACGAGGGAATCAAAAAGGAAACATAAGGTAAGGAAGCAGGTTTCTCCAATACCCTGATGGCAGGGCCCGCTCCGCTTGGCAACCATTAATGTTGCCAGTGTAAAATCTGTAAGAGCTCGTGAAGTTGCCTTATTTTTGCTCAGCAGGTTTGAGGCTGACATTTTGTTTTTGCAGGAGACCAGGCTGGATAGCTTGGCGGATATTCATGCCGCCAAGAGGGAGTGGCGTTGCGGCCCTTCCTTCTGGTCTCTTGCGGCTGAGCCTTACGGCGGAGTGGCGGTTCTTTTTAAGACCCATAAGGTTACCTGCCGGCGGGTATTAGAGTTGGAATTGGGGAGATGCGTGGTATTGGACGTCCTTGCAGGGGGGAACGAATTGCGCCTTATTAATATTTATGGGCCTCAATCTAAGTGGGACAGAAAGTGCCTCTTTGCAAGGATCAAGCCTTTCCTCTTTACGTCCCGGCAAGTGGTCCCGTCCCGTCTTCGGTGGTGATTTCAACACCATTGTTAGGCCCTTGGACAGAGGAGGTACCGGAGGCCGCCTGGGATAGGATAGCGTTTTTTTGAATAGCATAGTTAGAGAAGCAGGCCTGGTCGATGCACATGTTCGTTGCAAATCCGGGCAGCACGGGTTTCACGTATCAGCGAGGTAGTTGTAAGAGCAGGATAGATAGGTTTTTCTTGAAGGAGAGCTCTGCTTGTCTGGCGCCGGTGTGCCAGGCGGTGGAGTTCTCAGATCACTTTATTGTCAGTGTGTCACTGGGGGCCTCAGACACTCCGCAGAGAGGAAAAGGGATCTGGAGCTTGAATCCGGCGCTGTTGGAGGACAAGAAAGTTAGACGATCCTTCGAGGGTCTCTTTCAGGCGCTGGTTTCAATTCTGGATGTATGCAGCAGCAAGGCCGAGTGGTGGGAGATTGCAAAAGGGCGGATCACTAGGCTTTTCAGGACTGCTAGTAAAAGAATACAGCTTGATAAATATTGTGCCTACCAAGGCCTGCCGAGGAGACTCGACCGTCTTGTCTCGAGCGGTGGAGATCCTGGGGAGATCTCTGAGGTGAAACTTCTCAGGAAACACCAGTATGACAGGCATGCCTCTCTGGTTCTGGAAAGGGACTACGGGAAATACCACTCGCCTGACCCTTGTCAGAATTGCAAGAGAGGCATAGCAGTTAAGTCGGTTACTGGTTTGAGGAATAGCTCAGGATCTCTGTCAAAATCCAGGTCAGAGATCCTAGAGACTGTTGGCACCTTTTATGCCAGCCTTCTTGGGGAGAAGATCCTCGATCGGGAGAAGATGGTGAGTTTTCTGGACTCAACACCTGGCTTGAATAGGGACACCCTCAAGACCACTTTGGATAGCGAGATCACTGTAGCGGAAGTTGTCCGGGCTATCGAGGGCTTAGCTGTCAAGAAGTCGCCGGGGCCAGATGGGTTGACGGCCGAGTTCTACAGAACTTTTAAGACCCTTCTGGCTCCTTACTTGGCCGAGGTGTTTAATGGCTGTCTGCGAGAAGGCTCGCTCCCCTCGTCCATGAGACAGTCAGCGGTGATCTTGCTGTCCAAAGGGAAGGACGTGACATTGTTGGAGAACTGGCGCCCCATCAGTCTCCTCAATGTGGATAGGAAGATCTTGGCAAAGGTTTTGTTTTGGCGCTCCGGGTAAGAGCACGCTGTCTGCAGTGTGCACAGTCCGGGAGGCCGTGGAGCGGTGCAGAGCGGCTGTCTGGGGAAAGTATTTGTTAACGTTGGATCAGTCTAAAGCTTTTGATAGGGTCAATCACGAGTACCTCTGGCTGCTCCTTGAAAAGTACGGCCTAGGGGTGGGCTTCATTGGCTGGTTAAAGACCTTGTACAAAGGGGCTGAGAGCTTTCCTCTGATTAACGGTTGGTCGGGAAGGCCCTTTAAGGTTGGTTCAGGGGTACGTCAGGGTTGCCCTCCGAGTCCTCTGCTGTATGTTTTCGCCATTGACCCTCTGATTAGGAGGTTAGAGGCGGGGCGTCTGCGGGGGGTCTCTCTGGGTCCTGGTGCTGAGCTTCCCTTGAAAGTGGTGGCCTATGCTGATGACGTTTCTGTCTTCATCTCAGAGCCTGGTGAGGCGCAGGTGGTGGCTTCTGAGGTAGGACAGTATGCTGAAGCATCTGGCTCTCTGATCAACAGCGAAAAGAGTAAAGTTCTCTGGTTGGGGGAAGGAGAAAGGGGTTTCCAACTCCCGGACACCTTCCCTGTGCCCAGCGCTGAAGCAAAAGTTTTAGGCATCACTTTTGGCCCAGGCGATTATGGCCTGCAAAATTGGGAACTTAGGCTGGCTGATGCCGCTGATAAGGTAGCATGCTGGAAAGGGTGGCGGCTCTCCTTGAGGGAAAGGATTGACCTTATTAAGACTTACCTGATTCCTGTCTTTTTGTACGTTAGCTATGTCTGCGTTTTGCCAGCATCTTGCTATGCAAGGCTGTTCAGCTGTTTTTTTTTCAATTGTTATGGGGAAACAGGCTGAACGTGGTCAAGAGGAGTGTGACATACCTGCCTAGGAGGTTGGGTGGCTTAGGCATGGTCAACCCGACGATCTTTTTCTCCCTGCTGTTCATCAAGTTTAATTTTTCCAACATGTTTGCAGGGAGGCCTCCTAGGTGGGTTTTGTCTTTTCAAGACTGGTTTGGTCCTTTTCTGGGGGCCTGGGTGAACGGTGGTGCGGTCAAAAGCCTGAGGGTTCGTCATGGCAATCTGCCGGCCTATGTTGCCCAGAGCCTGAAGTTGCTTAGGCAATGGCGAGTGACAGCTGAGGAGGTCAGATCTCTGCCCAGGAGAGATCTTGGAAAGAGGGTCTTGAACTTAGTGTGTCACGAGCCGTTGGCCTTGAGGGATTGCCCAGGTCGGGTGCTTGAGGGAGGGTTGCGCTTGCTAAATCTGGAGCGGGTGCCGCTAAAGTTCAGGGACCTGACTTGGCTTGCCTTCCATGGCAGACTCTATGTGAGGGGCAATCTTAAGTACCGTGCTGTGGGGGACCGTGGGTGCCCCAGGCCCGAGTGTGGAGGGGTAGAGGAGTCCATGGACCACTTCCTGCTCCATTGCCCCTTCAACATAGAGATCTACAAAAAGGTTGGGAATGCTCTAGGAATCCCTTTCCTCTCCAAGTTAAGTTATGCGGAGTGGGTGTATGGGGCTTTCCAGTCGCGCCAGGGTTTTGATTTAGACACGCTTTTCTTAGGTAGTACTTTACTTCACTTGGAACGCACGGTGTCAGGTATCCATTCTGCAGAAAATCCTCCCTGTAGAGGTGGTGGTGAATGACATTCTCGGTGAGGTAAAGAAGGTGGCGGTGCTGGAGAGGAGGAGGGGTACGCAGGAAGTATGGACAAGGGCGTGGAGGGGTGTCCGACTCACGTAGTCCTTTCCTCCTTATATAGGGTGTTGGGTCTCTTTCTCCTTTCACCCCCTTAGCCTTTTTTCAGGTTTTTTTTATAGGATTGGCTGCATGCATAAGGGGGAATAAGTAATAACCTGCTTTCTTGCCTCATGTATGTAAAATGTATTTTCTTCTCATGAAAATTATGTATTTGGACCATATGGTAACGCTTTGAGTTGTGCTCTCGAATTTGTAATAATGAGAGATTTGTTTTGTCCTTTTTTCCATATGTTTGGTTTTTTTTACTTTTATAAGAAAAAAGAGCTTGTAAGTATTTTATTTTAATAATAAAAATTTCAGTTAATAATAAAAACTGCAGTTGCTGCAGTTAAAAAGCTCGTAGTTGGATCTTGGCTATGGGTAATGTGTGTGCCATTAGAAAGAATGATTTTTTAGGGGAACAGTGACTTTTAATGCAGGCTCGCCAGTGTAAAGCTGCCGGAGATGCGCGGCTCCGGCCGCGATCTTTTTCAGTTGCTGAATAGCGCGACGACGTACGATTTCGGATCGCGAATACGAATGCGCGAGCGATAATCTGATTCTGCTTGATGAATCAGGGGCAATGTATCATTTCCCCTACTGGCAAACACTGCATTCAGTGGATCCCAAGTGATCCCAGCTAGGGTAGGCCAATTTCCCTATCCCAGCCTCAAACCGCCGAAAGGGTCTCTGCCTTGGTCTGGATCGCTCGGTCCGGAGGCTTTCTTTTTCTGCCTTGATAAATTCCCTTCCCTGTATGTGAATCTTTCCAGATTTTCAAGAGCCAGTACATCACTGTCATAATGATTACAATGACATAAAAACCTCTCACTACACAAGCTGATAATTATAAAAAACTGACTTTACAATTCTAAAACTGCATGAATTACAAAAAAAAAAAAATTACAAATCCCTGTTAGTAATTTCAACGAGAATAAAGCATGCATAACAAGACCATTCTGTGCCGCACTGCCCAGTGGCTTCCCATTCAGAGAATGATGGCATCTTGACATTTGCCAGAAGCAAGGGTCAACGGTTTTATGTACAGTCAAATGCCTGTCAGTCAACTTACACTCTCCAGTTCTTATGTGTGAAACCACCTAAACCTCACACAGGCTAGTAATGCTACTGATGGAATACACTCTCTTTATCAATCAGACCACCTCCTTGACATCGACGTAGTGATGTTCTCACATACAATATCTATGCCTAGATTGGATGATCAATCCAAAAACTGCAGCAAACAATACCCACATAAAGGTGCCAGCATTAGGACTTCAAGAATGTATCATCCCTTTCACTCCCAGTCCCTCTCTGACTAACACCAAAGTAGTTCACCGGAAACAGTACACCACAGTCTTTAGGGAAACAAAGAAACATGTTCCAATCATGAAATGCTTGGTTGTAGAAGGCAGAGCTCCATCCTCCCACAGCTCTGGGAACCAGCTAAGCTCTTTACAGCTTCTTGCTGGCTTGCTAAATAGTACACCTGTGCACCTTAGACACATGAAAAACCTGGACATCAATCCACTGGCCCAAACAAACCCATCCTTCCTTTTTGTTTGCGCCGGCTCCAGGATCCATAAACTGGCTTTCATAAAGCCATTTATGTTAAATGCCTTAGTTTGGGTGCTACCTATACCCCATCCAACACCTTCTCTGACAGCCACTGCAAGACCCTCTCACATGAGTCAGACGTATGGTTGCTTGGTTTTCAAGAACCCCTAGTGTAATCAATATTTAATTTTGAAAATTCAATAACCAAGCTTTTAACGCCACTCCAAACCCCAGATTTATTTTCTGTAACCTTACAGGGGTATCAGATTTGACGGCTTACATTTTTTCTGGAGTGATAGTGGTGCCTCTTTGTTTGCTTGCTACATCCACACTCAGGATAGAATCGGAGACACAATAAACCCCACAAAGTAAAGTACCTTTGTGAGTACAAGGGCATAATCCAAAAATGTTGTATCCGAGTCACTTCATACCCGCAACAATAAACTTGCCCCATATATTCTAGTTAACATACATTAAACATGTAATGATTCATTCATGATTTCCCTTCTCCAGCACCCATCAGTGTTTTTCATTCAAGGCTGTCCTGACTCATTTATTTTAGTTAACATACATTAACTTTAAATTTCTTCCCGCTGGTTTACCAGCCAATTCATTGATCAGCAGAGCCCACAATCCCCAGGCACTAGAGGTTAATTAAATCGCACACAGAAGGATTCCCAGGGCTGCATGAATGAAATTAGTGACATTTTGCTAATTAATCAATCTGCAGCCTCTGAAATGGGTACACAGCTTTAGGAAAATTGTTTCATAGGGTTTTTTTTACAAGGTTTCCAGGATTATACAATTGACACATCTCACATTTAAGACAAAATTGTTCTGCAACAGTAGTAAATCCTGGGACAATCCAATGTGTGGTTACTGATGAAAACATAGATCCTTTGGACAGATGACATGGGCCATGCATGGCCTCAGCTAGATATGTATACAGCATAGAATCTCCCATCCTCATGGGTTCAAAGTCTATCTTTCTCAAAACATCCTTGAACTTTTGATTTTTTTTTTTTTTTCCTCATTATAACAAGACCCATCTATGAAAACAGTAAGATCAGCATCTTTGATTGGTGAATGCTTCACTCTTTCAGGTTCCTCATAATTACATTACATTACCTCATAACAATCATGACCTCTCATTTCCCAGCTTTTAGTCCCTGATAACAAAGTAGCTGGATTTAAGGTTGCACACCTTTTAAGGGTAACCAAAATTCAATTTTTACTGGAGCACAGTTTTTCACGAGTCCTGCATTTCCTTCTGGTCTTGTGCTTCAGTTTGAAAGGGGCCGAGTCGAATTTTAGTGGGAGTGGTTTCTAATAGGGGCCTAATCCAGCCCTAATCCCCCATAAATGCCCCCCTAATCCAACTACTTTGTTCATTTTTATCATTCCCAATGTTTCTGCCAAGCTTTTGACTTGAAAGACCCCTTGTATCATATTTCCTTTTTAGTCCACCACATCCCAGTGACCCAAAAATTCTGATTACCCACTCTCCATACCCATCATCCCTCTTTAGATCATGTATCCTTTCACCTACTGGCAAACACTGAGTGGATTCAGTGGATACCAAGTAATCCCAGCTAGGGTAGGCTAATTTCCTTAGCCCAGTGACTGGTTGAACAGGTCCCTCCCCTGTTCCCCTTGGCTCCAAACAGCCGAGAGCATTTCTGACTTGGTCTTGATTGCACCGTCAGGTGGCTTTCTTGTCCAGCCTTGATAAATTCAAATTATGTAGACTTAATTTACATATTACTGCTGGACAATCTGTCTCATTAGTGGGTCAGGATGGTTTTTCAGCATGGTTAGGCGTATTTATTCCAAGAGATCATTCTCTTGCTTGCTTCATCAGTTGCATTTTGGCTTGTGTTTTACTATAATTTCCATTCCATGAATTCCTAAAGTGAAGATTTTACTATCTTCTGATCAACATAAATGATTCCATCTACTGGCTCTATGCTTCCCTTTCATTTTGGATGGGTCATTTTATCTCAGCATTCCCCCCAATATTTCATCTAACTTTTGACTTGATTGACCCCTTCTATCATATTTCCTTTTAGTCCACCAAATCCCAGTCACCCGAAAAATTCTGATAACCCACTCTCCATACATATCATCTCCTTTATATAATGTATCTTTTCCCCTATTGGCAAACACTGGATTCAGTGGATCCAAAGTGATCCCAGCTAGGATAGGCCAATTTCCCTATCCCAACGACTGGTTGAACAGGTCCCTCCCCTGTTCCTCTTGGCCTCAAACAGCCGAAAGCGTCTCTGACTTGGGAGATAGTGACGAAAAATAACAATACAGGACTCTTTCGAGGCCCTGTAATTGGAATGAGTACACTTTAAATCCTTTAACGAGGATCCATTGGAGGGCAAGTCTGGTGCCTGCAGCCTGAGAGTGAGGCTGTGTTGCTGAGTGCTGCGTGATCCCTGCAGAGAGGTGTGTTACAGCTGCCTAGAGCCGGAAAACTATGCAGGAACCCGGGGAGACTTCTGCTGGGGTCCCCCGGGATCTATCTGAAGAGCCTGGATTAAGTAGTATTGAAGATCTTACATGTGGCCCTAAGCCAGGGGCTAGCAAGCGCGAATTTGAACTCAAAATCAAGGAGAGGAAGGAGCAAATCGGGATGGAGGAAAGAAGATTATCGAAAGACAAGCGGGAGCTTGCCAAAAAGAAAGTACAATGGAACCACTCTTTTAGCACTAAGCGGGGACAAATGAAGCCGGAGATCGAGTTGTTAGAAACCAAAATCATGCAGCAAAAGAACAAGCTGTTGATGTTGAAAAAATTTTGTCCGGGCTTTAAAGAGTCAATTGTAAGGAGAAATGCCGGTGATGCACGGGACGCAAAGCAAGTACCTACTAATATTAAATCTTTGCAGTCAGAGGATGACGGGGTACAGGAGAAAGTGGGACATTTAACAACAGATACGTGTTTACAACCGTGCGGAGAAAGTATATAATGTGCGGTGCATGAAAAACAAAATGGCGCTTCGGCGTCTGCAGAAGGAGAAAATGTGTTGCAAAGTCAAATCTCCACTCAAAAGACAAAAGAATGCGTATCATCCTCGGACAAATCGTGGGAGAAGCAAATGAGTGATATATCATTAACTTCGGATTCGGGATCCTCGGCAGAGGAAGTAATCATTTCAGAAGGAGAGTACAAGCGTGCAAAGGCACGGATGCGGGCAAAGTTTTTTAAAATGGTTCCAGCTGGAGCAGAATCCGATCCAGAGACTGTGTTTGCTGGTGACAGGCCCAACATGGAAAGAGGAGGACCAAAAAGATTTCGGGAGGTAATGCGGACTAAGTGTCTGACCCCCATGATCATTACATCTAATAATGGGACCTCTGGAAAATTGCCTTGCAAAGACTTGGACTCTACTGCTGGGGGTGGCTTGGCGGGTGGAGGGGCGAAAGGTGCCTCGGTTTCTTATACAACAGGCGTGGCAGCTGAGCCTGTCCATGCCGGCTTAGCCCCGCAGGAGAGAAGAATAAGGAGAACAGCTCGGGAAAGCCGCAAAGAGGCAGAAGCATGTCCGGCGGCTGAGAGCGGGGATATAGATACGGCGGAAAAGCATTCTCAAATTTCTGTGCAAAAAAAGCAAGGGGATGAGGGGGCGAAAATTGCCTCACTGTCTAATAAATTCGGTGGGGCAGTTGAGCCTGTCACCCCGGCTTCAATGGATAGTAAATGCTGCGGGAATGCTGGTAATGTACAACAAATGGTGTCCGTATTAGGCACAACTGTTCCCCTGGTTTCTCCCCCCGAGTCAGTATTGCACGAGAGGGTTTTAGTGAATAACACCAAGGAAAGTGGGGGTGGTCTGAAAGCTCCAATAAGAAGTTTTTCTGCGGTGGTGCAGGGCACTTCACCTGCGAGTGCTCCGGGAGTGTCGGGTCCTACACCCCAGGTGTTCCCTAATGTAAGTAGCTACCAAAGGAGGAACGTAGTACAAATTAAGTGGATTGGTAGTGGTGCGGCTCCTGAAAGAGAGGTGATTGTGGATCTCATCCTAGGAATGGGCTTTAAGCCAACTGAAATATTTGCGTTAATTTACCATGTCGGCACGATGGAGATAGATCTGTCCTTTATAAAACCAGAATCCCTAGATGTTTTTTGGGAGAAATATGAAAATAGATGGAAAGATACAAAGGAGTGGGAGGGATTGTCTGCTAGATTAGTGTCAAGACAAGCCCTAGTTAAAAAAATTACCATTCTAGTAAGGAATGAATCTATCCCGCAAGGGGATTTGGAGATATGGTTGAAAAAGTATGGGGATCTCCAAGGTGCCTTAACAAAGGTCCTGGATACTCGAGGGATATGGACAGGGGCATGGACGGTAACGATGAATTTGAAAGTGGTTAATAATGTAATACAGCATATTCCATCAGCTTCGTTTTTGGGAAAGGACCATTTAGTGGTCTTTTACCAAGGACAGCCAAAATTATGCAATAAATGTGGTGAGAAAGGGCATTTTGCCATAGGATGTACGGTAAAAAAATGTCCATTGTGTCAGGGAATCGGGCATTTAGCTAGAGAGTGCACGATGATCAGGTGCAATTTGTGTGAGGAATTGGGTCATTCGTACGCATACTGCCCTTGGGCAGCCAGGAATTGGCACGCCAGGGTGGTAATATCTGGTACGAATGAACCCGATAAAGCTTCAAATAGTACATCTGAATCAGGGATTCCGTGTCCTGTGGTTACGCCAGTGATTGCGGGTTGTCAAGCAGGAGTGGAGAAACAACCGGCGGTGGATCCTCCAAGTGTCCCAGCCCCTGGGATGTCAAGTACTTTGACTGGGGTGCGTGGAGGGGCGGAGGGCGTTTCTCTCGGTCCCTCAAAGGGGAGAGGGGGTCTCACCTCTGCCTCCCAGGCTCCTATAGCTGAAAGGGATGCAGCTAAGCAGGAGATAGGGAAAGCTGCGGTAGAGGGAGACGAGGAGTGGTTGGAGGCGAGGAGGAGATGCGGGAAAAAGAAGAAAAAGAGACGCACCGCTGGAGTATCACAGGAAAAGGAAGTTGACAAAATGACCACGGAAAACAAATATCAAGCTCTCTCTGAAGTTGATGAGAGTGAGGAATCAGTATCCTCAATGGAGGATGACCCGTCACCAGGGGTTCTAAAAAGGAATGGGTCCCCTGTAGGTGATATAGGGAGACAAAAGGTAAGGAAACAGGTGCCTCTAATATCCTAATGGCAGGGCCCCTTCCGCTCCGAGTGGCAACCATTAATGTTGCCAGTATACGGTCAGTAAGAGCTTGAGAAACAGCCTTTTTTTTGCTCAGCAGGTTTGATGCTGACATTTTGTTTTTGCAGGAGACCAGGCTGGTCAGCTTGGCAGATATCCATGCTGCCAAAAGGGAGTGGCGTTGTGGCCCTTCCTTCTGGTCTCTTGCGGCTGAGCCTTATAGCGGAGTGGCGGTCCTTTTTAAGACCGATAAGGTGACCTGTCGGCGGGAATTAGAGTTGGAAATGGGAAGATGTATGGTCCTAGACGTCCTTGCAGGGGGGCGCGAACCTCGCCTGATCAACATCTACGGTCCACAGACAAAGTGGGACAGGAAGTGCCTCTTTGCAAGGATCAAGCCTTTTCTTTTTACATCCCGGCAAGTGGTCTTCGGTGGTGATTTCAATACCATTGTTAGGCCCATGGACAGAGGAGGTACCGGAGGCCGGCTGGGCTATGATAGCGTTTTTTTAAATAGTATAGTTAGGGAAGCAGGCCTGGCCGATGCACATGTTCGCTGCAATCCAGGCAGCACGGGATTCACTTATAGGCGAGGTAGATGTCAGAGCAGAATAGACAGGTTTTTTTTAAAGGGGGACTCCGCTTGTCAGGCACCGGTGTGCCAGGTGGTGGAGTTTTCCGACCACTGTATGGTAAGTGTGACACTGGGAGCTTCAGATACTCCTCGGAGAGGAAGGGGACTCTGGAGACTTAATTCGGCTTTGCTGGAAGACAAGAGGGTAAGACAATCCTTTGAGGTACTCTTTCAGGCACTGGTTTCTATCCTGGATTTGTGTAGCAGCAGGGCTGAGTGGTGGGAGATTGCAAAAGGGCGAATAATTAAGCTTTTGATTATGGCCTGCGAAATTGGGAAAACAGGCTGTCTGATGCCGAGGAAAAGGTAGCAAGCTGGAAAGGGTGGCGGCTTTCCCTAAGGGAAAGGGTTGACCTTATTAAAACTTACCTGGTACCTATCTTGTTATATGTTAGCTATGTCAATATCTTGCCGGCGTCTTGCTATACAAGACTATTCAGATGTTTCTTTCAGATGTTATGGGGAAACAGGCTGAATCTGGTCAAAAGGAGTGTGACGTATTTGCCCAGGAGGAAGGGTGGTCTAGGTATGATCAACCCGACAATTTTTTTCTCCCTGATTTTTATAAAATTTAATTTTTCCAACCTGCCTACAGGGAGGCCTCCTGGGTGGATACGATCCTTTCAAGAGTGGTTTGGTCCTTTTCTGGGATCCTGGGTGAACGGTGGGACGGTAAAAAGCTTGAGAGTTCGGCATGGCAATCTGCCAGCTTTTGTTGCTCAGTGCCTGAAGTTGCTCAGACAGTGGCGTGTGACAGCTGAGGAAGTGAGATCCTTGCCTCGGAAAGATCTGGAGAAGAGGGTTCTGGACTTGGTCTGTTGCGAGCCACTGGCCTTAAGGGATTGCCCAAGTCAGGTTCTAGTGGGTGGGTTGCGCATGCTAAATCTGGAACGGGTCCCACTGAAATTTAGAGACTTGACTTGGCTTGCCTTTCATGGAAGACTATGTGAGAGGGAATCTGAAGTACCAGGCTGTGGGGGACCGTGGGTGCCCCAGGCCTGAGTGTGGAGGTGTGGAAGAGTCCATGGACCACTTCCTACTCCACTGTCCCTTTAACATAGAGGTCTGCAAGAGGGTTGGGTGTGCTCTGAGTATCCCCTTTCTCTCCAAGCTGAGTTATGCGGAGTGGGTCTATGGAGCTTTTCAGTCGCGCCAGGGATATGATTTGGACACGCTTTTCTTAGTTAGCGTAGTGGTCCGATATTTCACCTGGAATGCACGGTGTCAGGTTTCTATACGGCAGAAAATCCTTCCTGTAGAGGTGGTGGTGAGTGACACCCTCGGGGAGATAAAGAAGGTGGCAGTGCTTGAGAGAGGGAGATGGGCGCATGAGGCCTGGACAAAGGCGTCGAGGGGTGTCAGGCTTGTGTAGCTTCTTTTTCCTCTCTCTAGGGGTAGGGTCCCTATACTCTTTTCACTGCCCTAGCTTTTTGACTTCAATTTTTTTTATGATAAGGCTGCATACATAAGGTGGGATTAAAGTTTAAGCCTGTTTCTTTACCTTTTGTAAGTTGTGGGACATGGTTATGTTATATGAAGTTTTGATATAAAGTTTTTTGTTTGTTTATGCTGGAAAATTGATATGATACAAAATGGAAAGTTTTTTACTTTTATAAGAAAATGATGAGCTTGTAAGTATTTTATTTAATAAATAAAAAATTTCCAGCTCCAATAGCGTATATTAAAGTTGCTGCAGTTAAAAAGCTCGTAGTTGAGGATCCATTGGAGGGTAAGTCTGGTGCCTGCAGCCTGCGGGGAGTGGCTGTACTCCAGTGGGCGGTGTCCTCGTGAGCAGTGTTTCTGTGCACAGAGGAGCAGAGAGGTGTGTGGTGGATCCTGCAAGACGTGCAAAAATGCACGAACCCGGGGAATCTTCTGCTGGGGTCCCCTGGGCCCTGTCTGTGGAACCGGTGGCAAAAGAAATTGAAGATCTGACGGGTAAACCAAAGCCGGGAGTCAGTAAGCGCGAGCTTGAGCAGAAAATAAAGGAAAGGAAAGAGCTCATAGGCTTTGAAGAAAGGAGGCTAAATAAGGACAAGCGTGATTTGGCAAAGAAAAAAGCACAGTGGAGCAGATCTTTCAGCATGAAAAGAGCAAAAGTAAAGCCTGAAATTGAATTGCTGGAAGCCAAAATTGAACAACAAAAGAACAGACCACTGGTGCTTAAACAACTTTGCCCAGGCTATAAAGAGTCTATTCTCCGGAGAAGTGAAGCATGTGTCCATGGGCCAGTAACCCCTGGAATCGTATCCTTACAGCCAGCGGCTGCCGGGGTGTCAGGGCAGGATGGACAATTACTAACAAAAGTGGCCTCATTTTCTGCAGAATCGTGCGGGCATAGTTCTCAGCAAGGTCCGCAGGATCAAAGCCAAGATGGCGCATTGGCGTCTGCTGAAGGTGAAGCGGTGTCCCAGGGACTGTTTCCTGTCCAAAAGAAAGGAGAATGTGTGTCTTCGTCGGATGAATCATGGGTCTGCGGGCTGAGTGAGGTATCTTTAACCTCAGATTCGGGGTCCGCAGATGAGGAGGTGGTGGTGTCAGAAGGGGAGTATAAGCGGGCAAAAGCTTTACTACGAGCCAAGAAGTGCAAAGTGATTCCCGCAGGTGCAGAGTCGGATGATGAACCGGCGGAATGGCAAACGGGACTTTTGAGTGTAACGCAGAACCCGAGTCTGATCCATATGGCTGATGATGTTAAAAACGGGAATTTACAGTTTTGCTTACCTAAAGATACGGACACTGTTACTGGGGATAGCTCAGCGGGCGGTAAGGTGCAAGTCGCCTCGGTCTTTGAATCAATAAGCCAGGCGGCTGAACCAAACCGTGCTGGCCCAGCTGTCCATGAAGAAGCAACAGGTGTGAAGAAAAGTATGAACGTTTCTGGAAAAACAGGACTATGCACTGTTGTAAGTGGAAATGCAAATGCAGCGGGAGGGCAGGGAGAACAAATGTTGTTGCCTGTACAGGATAAACAAGGGGGTGAAAGGGTGAAAACTGCCGTACCGTGTAATAAAACTGGCGGGGCAGTCAAGCCTGTAGCCCTAAATCTTGTGCAAGATAATATGTGCGAAAGAGTTGGGACTGTGCAAAACAATATGTCTCTGGTTAGTGATAAGAGGGGAGGCGGGGCTGTGTCAGCTGCGAGTGTTTCAGGTGTAATGTCAGCTAGAAGCTTCGCTGCAATGGTGCAAGAGGTTTCCCCCCCTAATGCTGCAAAAACACCTGGTGTCAGCTGCGAGTGTTTCAGGTGTAATGTCAGCTAGAAGCTTCGCTGCAGTGGTGCAAGAGGTTTCCCCCCCTAATGCTGCAAAAACACCTGGTCCTTTGCCTATAGGATCACCTGGCATAGGAATATATCAAAGAAGGAACGTAGTTCAGATTAAGTGGGAAGGAAGTGGCACCACTCCCACAAGAGATGTGGTGGTGGATAAGATCTTGGCAATGGGTTTTAAGCCGCCTGAAATCGTTGCTTTAATTTTCCACGTGGGCACATTTGAAATAGATCTCTCATTCATGAAACCCGAATCACTCGATCTGTTTTGGGAAAAATATGAGAGTAGGTGTAAAGGGACAAAGGAGTGGGAGGGGTTTACTCCTAAACTGGTCTCAAGGCAGGCGCTGCTAAAAAAGATCACGATATTAGTGAGAAATGAATCAATCCCTCAGAGTGACCTGGAAAGATGGTTGAGGAAGTATGGGGAGCTCCAGGGTCCGCTAATGAAAGTGCTAGACAAGAGAGAGATTTGGACAGGTGCGTGGACTGTAATGATTAAGCTTAAAGTAGTAAACAATGTAATTCAACATATTCCTTCAGCATCTTTCCTAGGGAAAGACCGGCTAGTGGTATTTTATCCTGGTCAACCTAAGCTGTGTAATAAATGCGGCGAAAAAGGCCATTTTGCAGTGGGTTGTACGTTAAAGAAATGCCCGTTATGCCAAAGTATTGGACACTTGGCAAAAGAATGTACTGCAATTAGATGTAACCTATGCTAAGAAATTGGGCATTCTTATGCGTACTGCCCATGGGCGGCAAGAAATTGGCACCTAAGGGAAACATCAGCAAGGGGAGAATTTGAACAAGCAAGAGACATAGCACCCAGGTCAGAGTTTCAGCTTTCAATTGCTCCGCCCAAAGGTACGGATCTTCCTGTGGAGGCTGGCAAGCAGCCAGCACGAGACGCTCACTGTGTTTCGGCCCCCGTTTCATCTAATGTCCCGGTGGTGTCGCAGGCAGTGGTGGAAGGTGTTTCTTCCGGTCCCTCAGCGGGGATCGGTGGTCTTGCCTCTACCGCTCGTGCTCCAGATACCGGGAAGGGTGTGGCCGAGCCGGTGGTGGGAGGGATTACAGTAGAAGGAGATGAAGAATGGTTAGAAGCAAGGAGGCGGTGCGGGAAGAAAAAGAAAAAAAGGAGACAACATAATGTAGGAATAGCGCAGGAAGGGGAGAAAGATGGTTTAGTTTCTGAAAATAAATATCAAGTCCTTTCAGAAGTGGAGGAGAGTGAAGTCCTCAATGGAGGATGACCCTACACCAGGGGTTCTTAAAAGAAATAGGTCTCCTACGAGGGATGCAGGGAGACAGAAGGTAAGGAAACAGGCGACCCTAATATCCTGATGGCAGGGCCCGCTCCGCTCCGCGTGGCAACTATTAATGTTGCCAGTATACGGTCTGTAAGAGCTCGAGAAACAGCCCTATTTTTGCTCAGCAGGTTTGATGCTGACATGACCAAGGTAGCCCGTAACTTGCCTGGAAGATATCCTCCCCCCTTTAACCACCAAAACTTTTAGCTCCACCCACTTGCCAGCCCCCCCTTTTCCCCTTTCAACCAACCTTTACCTTAAATAAATACTCCACACCTGAGCTGCGTTTAAATGGCTGGCAAGCAGCCGTTTATTTAACATAAACCGATATTAATATTCATAATTTAACATACACATTAGCATATTTATTCAATAACCAACAATAAATAACATTTAAATAACATTTAAATATTATTTACATAACATTTAAATAACAATTAGACAACATTTATAACCTCATTAATATTAACCCCTTCTTATCATCTAACCAACCTATCACTTTAAATTAACCCTTTCATGACCAACCAATTTTCAAACGACTAGATTGCAGGCCCGGAAGGTAAAGTCCGCCACGCCACCACAATTCCAACACCACCAACCACCAAGCCAACCTGGCCCCTTAGCAGCACAGCACCACCTCAGGGGCCTCCACCAATCCACTTGCCATAAAGGGGGGGATTACGCCACCACCTTGGGTGTCCCCCCCCAACCATAATTAAACTAGAACTCTTACCTTCCACCAAGCCTCAACCGCCGCCACGCACCTTATAACAGGGCGGGTGGGTGGGAAATTTCTTCTTTCCCAAAAATGTGCTATCTCACCGTTACCCTCTCCTTTTATCTGCTTTACTCCTCCCCTTAAACTTTTCACCTCTCCTTCTCCGTCCCCCTGTCTGTTTATTGAAATCCAATCCTGACCTCCCCCCCCTCCTATCTTCTCCAGGCGTACGTGCCCTTTGTCATGCCGTCCCTCGGCCTATTTCCTGCTCTGGGCCTCTCTTTTTGTTTTTGCAGGAGACCAGGCTTAACAGCTTGGCAGACATTCATGCTGCCAAGAGGGAGTGGCGTTGTGGCCCTTCCTTCTGGTCTCTTGCGGCTGAGCCTTATAGCGGAGTGGCGGTCCTTTTTAAGACCGTTAAGGTGACCTGTCAGCGGGTATTAGAATTAGAAATGGGGAGATGTATGGTCTTGGACGTCTTTGCGGGGGGGCATGAACTGCGTTTAATTAACATCTATGGCCCACAGACAAAGTGGGACAGGAAATGCCTCTTTGCAAAGATCAAGCCTTTTCTTTTTACATCCCGGCAAGTGGTTTTCGGTGGTGATTTCAACACCATTGTTAGGCCCATGGACAGAGGAGGTACTGGAGGCCGGCTGGGCTATGATAGCGTTTTTTTAAATAGTATAGTTAGGGATGCAGGCCTGGTCGATGCACACGTTCGATGCAATCCAGGCAGCACGGGCTTCACTTATAGGCGAGGTAGATGTCAGAGTAGAATAGACAGGTTTTTTTTAAAGGAGGGCTCCGCTTGTCTGGCACTGGTGTGTCGGGCGGTGGAGTTTTCCGATCACTGTTTGGTAAGTGTGACACTGGGGGCTTCAGATACTCCTCAGAGAGGGAGGGGGCTCTGGAGACTTAATTCGACCTTGCTGGAAGACAGGAGGGTGAGACAATCCTTTGAGGTACTTTTTCAGGCACTGATTTCAATCCTGGATTTGTGCAGCAGCAAGGCTGAGTGGTGGGAGATTGCAAAAGGTCGGATAGTTAAGCTTTTCAAGTCCATTAGTAAAAAACATCAATTGGATAAATATGCTGCCTACCAAGGTTTGCGGAGGAGACTGGACCGCCTGGTTTCGAGCGGTGGAGATCCTGGGGAGATTTCTGAGGTAAAACTTCTTCTCAGGAAGTACCAGTACGACAGGCATGCCTCTCTGGTTCTGGAAAGGGATTATGGGAAATACCACTCTCCTGACCCGTACCAGAATTGGAAGCGAGGCATAGCAGTTAAGTCTGTTACTGGTTTAAGGAATAGCTCCGGATCTCTGGTTAAATCCAGGGCAGAGATCCTGGAAGCTGTTGGCTCCTTTTATGCCAACCTTCTGGGGGAGAAGAGCCTCGATCGGAATCAGGTGGAAAGTTTTCTGGAATCAACGCCAGGTTTGGGAAGATGTGCCCTTGGGACCCCTTTAGATGGTGAGATCACTGCAGCGGAAGTTGTCCGGGCCATCGATGGGCTTGCTGCTAAAAAGTCGCCTGGGCCTGATGGGTTGACTGCTGAGTTCTACAAAACTTTTAAGTCCCTTTTGGCCCCTTATCTGGCAGGGGTGTTTAATGATTGCTTGCGAGATGGCTCGCTCCCCCTGTCTTTAAAGCAGTCAGCGGTGATCTTGTTGTCCAAAGGAAGGGATACAACATTGTTGGAGAACTGGCGCCCCATCAGTCTTCTCAATGTTGATAGGAAGATGCTGGCAAAGATACTGTTTTGGCGCTTGTCGTCAGTGGCAGAGGGGTTGCTCAGCACTAGCCAGTACTGCTCTGTTCCTGGCAGAAGCCCGCTGTCTGCAGTGTGCACGGTCCGGGAGGCTGTGGAGCGGTGCAGGGTAACTGGTGGTGGAGGGTACCTACTAACATTGGACCAGTCAAAAGCTTTCGATAGGGTCAATCACGAGTACCTCTGGCTGCTTCTTGGAAAGTATGGCCTGGGGGAAGGGTTTATTGGCTGGTTAAGAACTTTGTATAGAGGGGCAGTGAGCTTTCCGCTGGTTAATGGTTGGGTGGGGAAACCTTTTGAGGTTGGTTCCGGGGTCCGTCAGGGTTGCCCGTTGAGCCCCCTGTTATATGTGTTCGCCATCGACCCTTTGGTCAGGAGGTTGGAGGCGGAGCGTTTGCGGGGGGTCTCTTTGGGTCCTGGGGCCGGGCCTCCTTTGAAGGTTGTAGCCTACGCTGATGATGTGTCTGTTTTCATCTCGGAGCCAGGTGAGGCGCAGGTGGTGGACTCTGAGGTGAAGCAGTATGCAGAGGCATCTGGCTCCCTGATCAATCATGATAAGTGTAAAGTTCTATGGTTGGGGGAGGAGGAGAATGGCTTTGAACTCCCGGACACCTTCCCTGTGCCCAGTCATGAGATCAAAGTGCTAGGCATCAATTTTGGCCCAGGCGATTATGGCCTGCGAAATTGGGAAACCAGGCTGTCTGATGTCGAAGACAAGGTAGCAAGCTGGAAGGGGTGGCGGCTTTCCCTAAGGGAAAGGGTTGACCTTATTAAAACTTTTCTGGTACCGATATTATTATATGTTATTTATGTCACTATCTTGCCAGGATCCTGCTATACAAGACTGTTCAGGTGTTTCTTTCAGGTGTTATGGGGAAACAGGCTGAATCTGGTTAAGAGGTGCGTGACGTATTTGCCCAGGAGGAAGGGTGGTCTAGGCATGATCAACCCGACAGTTTTTTTCTCCCTGATTTTTATAAAATTTAATTTTTTCAACCAGTCTGCAGGGAGGCCTCCTGGGTGGATGCAATCTTTCCAAGAATGGTTTGATCCTTTTCTGAAAGCCTGGGTGAACGGTGGGGCGGTGAAAAGCTTGAGGGTTCGGCATGGCAATCTGCCAGCTTATGTTGCACAGTGCCTGAAGTTGCTTAGACAGTGGCGTGTGACAGCTGAGGAAGTGAGATCCTTGCCTCGGAGAGATCTTGAGAAGAGGGTCTTGGACTTGGTCTGTTGCAGGTCACTGGCCTTAAAGGATTGCCCAAGTCAGGTTCTCGAGGGTGGGTTGCGCTTGCTAAATCTGGAACGGGTCCCGCTGAAATTTAGAGACTTGACTTGGCTTGCCTTTCATGGAAGACTCTATGCGAGGGGGAATTTGAAATATCGGGCTGTGGGGGACCGAGGGTGCCCTAGGCCTGAGTGTGGAGGTGTGGAAGAGTCCATGGACCACTTCTTACTCCACTGTCCCTTTAATATAGAGGTCTGCAAAAGGGTTGGGTGTGCTCTGAGTATCCCTTTCCTCTCTAAGCTGAGTTATGCGGAGTGGGTATATGGAGCCTTTCAGTCTCACCAGGATTATGATTTGGACACACTTTTTTTAGTTAGTGTAATAGTCCATTTTTTCACCTGGAATGCACGGTGTCAGGTTTCTATATGGCAAAAAATCCTCCCTGTGGAGGTGGTGGTGAGTGACACCCTAGGTGAAATAAAGAAGGTGGCGGTGCTTGAGAGAGGGAGGTGGGCGCATGAGGCCTGGACAAGGGCGTGGAGGGGTATCAGGCTTGTGTAGCTCCTCTCCTTTCCTCTAGGGGCGGGGTCCCTTTCCCCTTTCACCCCCTTAGTTTTTTGGTTTTCTTCATTTTTTTGAAAAGGCTGCATACATCAGGTGGGATTAAAGTTTAAGCTTGTTTCCTTACCTTTTGTAAGTTTTGGGATATGATGAAGTACTAGTATGTGTTTAGATAGTGCAAAGCTTGTTTTATGCTGGAAATAAGTAAAGTTTCTGTTATATTATGCTAAGTTTTTTACTTTTATAGAAAAATGAGCTTGTAAGTATTTTATTTTTAAATAAAAAATTTCCAGCTCCAATAGCGTATATTAAAGTTGCTGCAGTTAAAAAGCTCGTAGTTGGATCTTGGGATGGAGCTGGCGGTCCGCCGCGAGGCGAGCACTGCCTGACCACTTGCGGCCGGGACCGCAGCCACTTTCAAATCCACAGGATCATGCATTAGCGTAGATGTTGACACGGGGGTTCCCTTACCAGCCTCAGCCGGTAACCCAACATGCGCAGCTGGGTCAGCACAAGGGGGATCGGCCGCCAAGCCACACGGTATCAGGGCCGAAGCGACTTTCACCTCCGCAGCTGCCCGACCACCAGCAGAATCACAAACCGCATCAGAAAAGTCCCCGACAAAGTCTAAGTCCATGTCCTTGTGGGGTGAAAAAGCAGAGGCCCCCTCCAAGGCAACAGGGCTCCCCGTGGGGACCGGGATGTAAACTTTCCCCAAAACGAGGGGTCCCACACTCGTAGCAGTGCCGGTTTGACACTGGCCATCACTCACCGCTGTAGCTTGATCAGGTAACGCCGCACACGAAGCCGGGGCCATTTTCCCCTCTTTCTTTGCCTTAAGAAATGCTTTAGCCTTTCGATATTCCTCCTCAGAGACCACCACATCATCTTCCCCTGAGCTCCCGGACTCGGATGACACAGATAGCACCTCCATCTCCTGCTCCCAGGACTCGTCAGATGAAGAGGAAGATGACTGTTTTGACACCGCGGCTTGCCCGGACTCCATCATACACGAAAGACTGCATGCGGTTACGGCGTGTAACCCTTCCACTACCGCCTGTTGTTCACACTGCACGGCCTCTGATCCCAATACTGACCGTGCAGGCGCAGGGCTTGATGTTTGCCGTTCACCGCATACCCGGTTCCCCTTAGCAAGCGATTCCTTGTAACCGGGGCAAAGCTGTTTCAAGGCTAAGATTTTTGCCTTCCGGGCTTCTACCTTTTTCTCTAACTCCTCCACCTCCGGCTTTACTTGGCCGCGTTTCGTACTAAAAGTACGGCTCCATTGCACTTTTTTCCTGGCCAAGTCCCGCTTGTCTTTGATCAGCCGTCTTTCCTCCGCACTTATCAGGTCTTTCCTCTGACGGACCTTCAAATCATAATCTTTTCTTTGCACCCCAGGCTTGGGGCCAACGGTTAAATCCACCACGGAACCGTTTGAGTCTCCCCCTTCCTCCGTGGAAAGAGCCAGGGGAGCAGAGGCAGCAGCCTCCCCGGCTTTCTGCATGCTTAGCCGGCTTGCAATCAGGGACACACCTCCCTTAGTCTGAAACAGCAGAGCACAGTGTTCACACAGCCACACCCGCAGGCTGCTGGCACCAGACTTGCCCTCCAATGGATCCTCGTTAAAGGATTTAAAGTGTACTCATTCCAATTACAGGGCCTCGAAAGAGTCCTGTATTGTTATTTTTCGTAACTACCTCCCCGAGTCGGGAGTGGGTCATTTCATCGGAGCAAAAGGAGAGTGTTTGTGTGGTGAAAGATGGCGCCGCGGCGTCCTGCAGTAAGGAGGTCGCAGCCCAGGAACCTGAATCTCCTAAAGGAGCCAAAGAGGCTAAGCCGGTGTGCTCATCATCGGATGAATCTTGGGGACAAGATTTGGATGAATTATCATTATCATCTGCATCGGAGAGCTCGGGGGAGGAAGAGGTGGTCATCTCTGAGAATGAATACCATCGAGCAAAAGTATTTTTAAAGTCAAAGAAAGAAAATGCGGTCCCCGGCGGGAAGTCTGCTGTACCGTTTGGTGGTGTGCGGATTCCGGCCGGTGGTGCTGTGCATGTGGGACGTACAGGGCTGGTGCAAATCCCCGATCCCATCCCTAAGGATATCTGTGACGCCGATGAGGAGGTTTCCTCAAGTTTGCAAGCTGGGGACAGATGCATGGACATGGACTCAAGGAATGATCGTGCTTATGAAGCATGCAACACCGTGAGTGAAAGGGCGGTCGGGGAGGTGAACGTCGCCTCAGTTTTTTCTAACAAAGGCTTGGCGACTAAACCTGTCTGTACTGGCCCAGCTGACCGAAAGGTGTTGATGGCTGAACATTCTTTTGCTCCTGCAAAAAGCAGTCTGGTCACGGAAGTCGGTGATACAGCTGCAGCTGCCGGGCAGGTAAGAGCCATGTCAGTTTCTGTGCCGGGTGGATCCGGGGACATGGGGACAGAAAGTGTGGGGTTGGAGGTTAATCCCACTGTTTTGCATCCAGGAAATAAGTTTGCATGTGGAAAAATATTGAGAAATGTGCCTAAGCCGGGTGATAATGCGCATCAGAAAGGCTCGGCTCAATGTGAAGTGAGTTGCACTGTGCATCCTAACATCTGTGATTCTCTAGCTGGTGCCCCTATGGGTAAAGTGGCTGTCAATGGTAATAGAGATTCTTTGTTGGCAGGAGCTGCACCCAGTGCCCTTCCCCTAAGAAGCTTTTCTGCGGTAGTTCGCAACAATCCCCCCCCAGGTGTTGGGATGATATCTGGTCCCCCTAGTGCATTGTCTTCTGGGTTTAATAACTACCAGCGCAGAAATGTAGTTCAGATAAAATGGGTGGGAGGTGGAAGCCCCCCTACAAGGGAAGTGGTGGTGGACCTGGTGCTGGCGATGGGCTTTAGGCCGTCAGACATATTTGCTTTAATCTTCCATGTTGGGACAGCCGAAATTGATTTGTCCTTTATGAAACCGGAGTCCTTAGACATCTTTTGGGAGAAATACGAGAAAGAGCTAAAAGGCACTAAGGGGTGGGAGGGTTTCTCCCCCAGAATGATTTCTAGGCAGTCTCAAGTTAAAAAGATTACAATCCTAGTGAGGAATGAATCAATTCCCCAAAGCGACCTCGAGAAATGGTTAAAGAAGTTTGGGGATTTGCAGGCTACATTATCTAAAGTATTAGACAGCAGAGGTATCTGGACAGGTGCGTGGACAACCACAATAAAACTCAAGGTAGTTAATAACGTGATGCAGCATATCCCCTCTGCCTCTTTCCTGGGCAAGGATAGGTTGGTGATCTTTTACCAGGGCCAGCCGAAATTGTGTAATAAGTGTGGTGAGAAAGGCCACTTCGCAGTGGGTTGTACAGTTAAAAAATGTCCATTATGTCAAGGTTTAGGGCATTCTGCCAGAGAGTGTACAATAATTAGGTGCAATCTCTGCGAAGATTTAGGCCACTCATACGCATCATGCCCGTGGGCGGCTAAGAACTGGCATGCCCGCGAGAGTAGGACTGATATAGTGAACGAGAAACCAGCGGAAGGTGAGTCCTCGCAGTCTGGAGTTGTGCCACCCACTGTTCTGCCCCATATGGTTATTACAGCAGTGAATATGGAGAAACAACAAAGTGGGGTTCAACCCCCTCCCCAAGTTTCCACCTCTCCAGTGGTGTTAATCCAAAAGAAACAAATAGCTAAGGTTGTCCCCCCCGCCATCAAACAGGTGATTAGCGATCCCTCAGTTTGTACATCACCATCCCTAGTCTCCCAGGTTCCCATAGGAGGAAGTGAGAATGCCAAACAAGAGGCAGATAGAGTTCTTGTAGGAGGGGATGATGATTGGCTGGAAGCTAGAACCCCCTCCCCAAGTTTCCACCTCTCCAGTGGTGTTAATCCAAAAGAAACAAATAGCTAAGGTTGTCCCCCCCGCCATCAAACAGGTGATTAGCGATCCCTCAGTTCGTACATCACCATCCCTAGTCTCCCAGGTTCCCATAGGAGGAAGTGAGAATGCCAAACAAGAGGCAGATAGAGTTCTTGTAGGAGGGGATGATGATTGGCTGGAAGCTAGAAGGCGGAGTGGGAAAAAAAAGAAAAAAAGGAGACAACCCATCGCTGGAAAGGAACAGGGCATTGAAACTGAGTGCACAATTTCAAATAGGTTTCAGGCACTGTCAGAAGATGAGGATGTGGAAGATTCTGCATCTTCTATGGAAGATGACCCCCACCCAGGAGTGCTAAAAAGAAATAGGTCTCCAGTAGGGGAAACCAGTAGGCAAAAGGTAAGGAAACAGGTGCCCCAAATACCCTGATGGCAGGGCCCGCTCCGCTCCGTGTGGCAACTATTAATGTTGCCAGCATTCGGTCAGTAAGAGCTAGGGAGACAGCCTTATTTTTGCTCAGCAGATTTGATGCTGACATTTTGCTTTTGCAAGAGACCAGGTTAAACAACTTGGCAGACATCCATGCTGCCAAAAGGGAGTGGCGTTGTGGCCCTTCCTTTTGGTCTCTTGCGGCTGAGCCTTACAGCGGAGTGGCGGTCCTTTTTAAGACCGACAAGGTGACCTGTCGGCGGGTATTAGAACTAGAAATGGGGAGATGTATGGTCCTGGACGTCCTTGCGGGGGGGCACGAACTGCGCCTGATTAATATCTATGGTCCGCAGACAAAGTGGGACAGGAAGTGCCTTTTTGCAAGGGTCAAGCCCTTCCTTTTTACGTCCCGGCAAGTGGTCTTCGGTGGTGATTTTAACACCATTGTTAGGCCCAAGGACAGAGGAGGTGCTGAAGGCCGGCTGGGGTATGACAGCGTTTTTTTAAATAGTATAGTTAGGGATGCAGGTCTGGTCGATGCACATGTTCGTTGCAATCCGGGCAGCACGGGTTTCACCTATAGGAGAGGTAATTGTCAGAGCAGAATAGATAGGTTTTTTTTAAAGGAGAACTCTGCTTGTCTGGCACCGGTGTGTCAGGCGGTGGAGTTTTCCGACCACAGTATGGTAAGTGTGACACTGGGGGCTTCAGATATCCCTCAGAAGGGGAGGGGAATCTGGAGAATGAATCCGGCGCTTTTGGAGAACGAGAAGGTAAGACAATCTTTTGAGGGTCTTTTTCAGGCATTGGTGTCAATCCTGGACTTATGTAGTAGCAAAGCCGAGTGGTGGGAAATTGCAAAAGGGCGGATCATCAGACTTTTTAAGGCTGCTAGTAAGAAGATACAATTGGATAGATATTCAGCCTACCAAGGCCTTCGGAGGAGGCTTGATCGTCTTGTCTCGAGCGGTGGAGATCCGGGGGTGATCTCTGAGGTGAAACTCCTCCTCAAGAAACACCAGTACGACAGGCATGCCTCTCTGGTTCTGGAGAGGGAACATTGCCAACTGGAGCACTTTAGATGCCCCAAACATTTTTGCCCAGTTATTATCAAAGGATAAGAAGTAGGACAATTCCTGATAGACTTCTTAGTAGACACAGGAGCGACTTGTTCTGTCCTCTGATCCTGGCCAGGTCCATCTACACCTGGTGGGCCCTCTGTGGGAATAAACCGAGTCATCACCCCTACAAGACGCACACCTCCCATTCCCATATGTACAGTACATGGAGAATACATTACACACCACTCATTCAAGATATTACCTAGTTGTCCAGTTAACCTGTTAGGAAGAGACCTAATGGGATCTCTGGGAATGTCACTGGTTGTTGACCCAAAGGGAGGGATTAATGTCAATACAACCTTGTAACTGCCCTTATTGGATTTTCCAGTTCCTGACAGCACATGGTCCACTGGACCATATGACATGGGATTCCTGGACTGCACCCCATATACAGCACTTACAAAACCATATACATCAATATACCTATAGCAGTACCCGCTAACTAAAGACAAGGAAGATTCCTTAGCACCCATGATTCAATCTTTTTGCCAGCAAGGCATACTTAAGAGACCCTGCTCTCCTTACAATACTCCAGTAAATCCTGTCAAAAAAGCCAGATGGCTCATACTGCTTACACAGGATCTCAGAGCCATCAATGAGCTGATCACACCCCTAACACCGGTCATGTCAGATCTTAGTACCATCCTTAGTACTGCCGAGACCCAATGTTACAGTGTTATTGATTTGGCCAATGCATTTTTCTCCATACCATTATCACCTGAGACTTAGCCCCTTATGGCTTTTTTTCCAAGGGACAACTATATAACTGTTGCCACTTGCCCCAGGGCTTTGTTGACTCCCCGGCAGTTTTCTCAATTGCCCTCCAGCAGGTTCTTGCCAACTGGCAGCAAACAGTAAGATCAGCATCTTTGATTGGGGAATGCTTCACTCTTTCAGCTTCCTCATAATTACATTACATTACCTCATAACAATCATGACCTCTCATTTCCCAGCTTTTAGTACCTGATAAAGTAGCTGGATTTAAGGTTGCACACCTTTTAAGGGTAACCAAAATTCAATTTTTACTGGAGCACAGTTTTTCATGAGTCCTGTATTTCCTTCTGGTCCTGTGCTTCAGTTTGAAAGGGGCCAAGTCGAGTTTTAGTGGGGGTGGTTTCTAATAGGGGCCTAATCCAACCCTAATCCCCCCTAAGTGCCCCCCTAATCCAACTACTTTGTTCATTGTTATCAATCCCAATGTTTCTACCAAGCTTTTGACTTGAAAGACCCCTTCTATCATATTTCCTTTTTAGTCCACCATATCCCAGTGACCCAAAAATTCTGATTACCAACTCTCCATACCCATCATCCCTCTTTAGATCATGTATCGTTTCCCCTACTGGCAAACACTGAGTGGATTCAGTGGATCCCAAGTAATCCCAGCTAGGGTAGGCCAATTTCCTTAGCCCAGTGACTGGTTGAACAGGTCCCTCCCCTGTTCCTCTTGGCTCCAAACAGCCGAGAGCATTTCTGACTTGGTCCCGATTGCACCATCAGGTGGCTTTCTTGTCCAGCCTTGATAAATTCAAATTATGTAGACTTAATTTACATATTACTGCTGGACAATCTGTCTCATTAGTGGGTCACGATGGTTTTTCAGCATGGTTAGGTTGCATTAAGGGTGTATTTATTCCAAAAGATCATTCTCTTGCTTGCTTCATCTTTTAAATCAGTTGCATTTTGGCTTGTGTTTTACTTCAAGTTCCATTCCATGAATTTGTAAAGTGAAGATTTTACCATCTTCTGATCAACATAAAGGATTCCATCTACTGGCTCTATGCTTCCCTTTCATTTGGATGGGTCATTTTATCTCAGCATTCCCCCCAATATTTCATCTACGTTTTGACTTAATTGACCCCTTCTATCATATTTCCTTTCAGTCCACCAAATCCCAGTCACCCAAAGAAATTCTGATAACCCACTCTCCATACCTATCATCTGCTTTAGATAATGTATCATTTCCCCTACTGGCAAACACTGGATTCAGTGGATCTCAAGTGATCCCAGCTAGGATAGGCCAATTTCCCTATCCCAACGACTGGTTGAACAGGTCCCTCCCCTGTTCCTCTTGGCCTCAAACAGCCGAAAGCGTCTCTGACTTGGTCTAGATAGCTCCGTTAGGGGGATTTCTTTTTCTGCCTTGATAAATTCCCTTCCCTGTATGTGAATCTTTCCAGATACTCCAGAGCCAGTACATCACTGTCATAATGATTACAATGACAAAAAACCTCTTACTACACAAGCTGATATTTATAAACAACTGACTTTACGATTCTAATGATGCATGAATTACAACAAAAAAATTACAAATCCCTTTTAGTAATTACAACGAAGATAAAGCAATCATAACAAGACCATTCTGTGCGGCACTGTCAAGTGGCTTTCCATTCAGAGAATGGGGGCATCTTGACATGTGCCAGAAGCAAGGGTCAACTGTTTCTTTTACAGTCACTCTTTCGAGGCCCTGTAATTGGAATGAGTACACTTTAAATCCTTTAACGAGGATCCATTGGAGGGCAAGTCTGGTGCCTGCAGCCGTGGGTGTGGCTGTGGATTAGCGTTGCTCTGTGCTCCAGAGACCAGAGAAGCATGTTGCTGCTCTTAAGCCCGGTAACAATGCAGGAATCTGGGGAAGCTGCTGCCTTGGCTCCCCTGGCTATACCTTTAGTATGAAGCGAAGGAAGGTGAAACCGGAGGTAGAAAAGCTGGAGGAAAAGGTGGAGAAACGCAAAGCTAAGATTCTATTGATGAAACAGCTCTGTCCCAGTTTTAGGAAGTCCTTCGCCAAGGGGGGCCGCGCGCACAGTGTGGAAAAATCATCTACCACCCCCTCGTTGGCACGGTGGGTGACAATGTGAGATTCGTTGCAAGGAGAAAGATGGCGTAGTGGCGTCCCACAGCATGGTGGTTGCAGTACGGAAATTGGAATCCCCCGAACGAGTCATGGAGGCAAAGCTGGCAGCCTCATCAGATGAATGCTGGGGACAGGAGTTAGATGAGATGTCCATATCATCCAGGTCGGGAAGCTCGGAGGAGGATGAGGTGGTGGTGTCAGAGACGTTTCTGAAATTAAAGAAAGTGCGGCCCCCGGTGGGAATGCGGCTTTACCAGTTAGTGGTGAGCGGGTTCAAGCCCGCTGTGCTGTACATGCGGGACTCACAGAGTTGGTGCAGACCCCTGATCCCTTCCCTAAGGATGCCCTTGGCATTAAGGAGGGGGCTCCTTCTGTGTTGCCAGCTGGGGACATGGACTTGAAATTTGTGAAGGATCCTGTGTGTGCTGATCACAGTGCCCTGAGTAGCAGGGCGGTTGGGGGGGGTTTGAACGTCACCTCAGCTTTCCATAATAAAGGCTTGGCGGCCGAATCCACGTGTGCTGACCCAGCTGCACAAGTTGTGTTGACGGCTGAAACAGCTAATGAACATCTCAAAGTCCCTGCAGTGGCAGAGTACAATCTTGCTGCGGAGAACAGGGATGCGGCTGCAGCCGCGGGGCAGGTGAAATCAGTTTCATTGTCTGTGCTGAGTGGATCGGGGGATAAGGGGGCGAAAACTGCAGGGCTGGATGTTGTAATCAGTACGGCAGTCAAGCCTGCTAACCCGTGTCCAGTGAGTAAGACTGTATGTGAAAATGTCTTGAACATAATAAGCAATGTACCTGTACTGGGTGATAATGCACCTCAAAGTGTTTCCACTAAACCTAGGGTGAGTTGCTCGGTGTTATCTAGCCGCCCTGATCCCCCTATGGGTATTGGGACTGTGAAGGGAAAAGGGGAATCATCATCGGCTGTAGGTGCACCTAGTGTTCTTCCCATGCGAAGTTTCTCTTCAGTAGTACAGAATAACCCCTCCCCAGGTGCAGGGATGATGCCTGGTCCTTCCAGCTTAGCGTCTCCTGGCTTGAGTAGTTACAAACGCAGAAATGTGGTCAAGATAAAGTGGGTGGGCAGTGGAAACCCCCCTACGAGGGAAGTTGTAGTTGATCTGGTCCTGGCAATGGGCTTTAAGCCCTTGGATATCTTTGCACTGATTTTCCATGTAGGAACTTCGGAAATTGATCTGTCCTTCATGAAGCCAGAATCCTTAGCCATCTTCTGGGAAAAATATGAAAGAGAATGGAAGGGCACTAAGGGGTGGGAGGGCTTCTCCCCTAAGCTGATCTCCAGACAGTCATTGGTGAAGAAAGTCACAATATTGGTAAGAAATGAGTCAATGCCCCAAGGTGACTTTGAAAGGTGGTTAAAAAATTATGGCGATCTACAGAATGCTTTGTCAAAAGTGTTGGATGGCAGGGAAATCTGGACTGAAGCTTGGATGGCTACGATAAAGCTTAGGTTGGTGAGTAATGTGGTACAACATATTCCATCAGCTTCCTTTCTGTGGGGAGAAAGGTCACTTCCTTATTGGCTGTACTGTAAAAAAGTGCCAGAGCATAGGACACTTAGCTAGGGAATGCACGGTAATAAGGTGTAATCTGTGTGAAGAGCTAGGCCATTCTTATGCATCCTGCCCGTGGGCAGCCAAGAATTGGCATGTTGGTGAGAGTGTGCCTGGGGTAGTGGGAGTGAAACCATCAGAAGACGTGACATCTAAGTCTGTGATTGTGCCGCGCACAGCTTTGCCCCCTAAGGTAGATGGCTTGGTGATTACTAATAAACAGCCAATTGGGGTTCTTCCCCGCGTCCAGGTTTCCGCCTCATCTGAGGTACCAGTTCGAGTACATCAGATAGCCGAGATTGTCCCTCCCGTTACCCTGCCTGTGATAGGTGACCCCATAGTAAGTACTTTATCAACCCCTGCCCCCCAGGCTCCCAAAGATAGGAGTGGTAACACCAAGCAGGAGGCAGACAGGGTCCTTGTAGAGTGAGATGATGACTGGCTAGAGGCCAGGAGAAAGAGTGGAAAAAAGAAGAAAAAGAGGAAACAACACGCCGCTGGAATGGTACAGGACGGTGAAGCCGAGTGTCTCACCTCAAATAGGTTTCAGGTGCTCTCAGAGAATGAGGTTGGGGAAGAATCAGTATCCTCTATGGAGGATGATCCCTCACCCCTCAAAAAGAACTGGATTTCCAGTAGGGGATGCAGGTAGACAAAAGGTAAGGAAACAGGTGCCCCAAATACCCTGATGGTAAGGCCGCTCCGCTCGGCAAACATTAATGTTGCCAGTGTGAAGTCAGTAAGAGCTCGTGAAGTAGCCTTATTTTTGCTCAGCGAGTTTGACGCTGACATTTTGTTTTTGCAGGAGACCAGACTGGATAGCTTGGCAGACATTCATGCTGCCACACGGGAGTGGCATTGCGGCCCTTCCTTCTTGTCTCTTGCGGCTGAGCCCTACAGCGGAGTGGCGGTCCATTTTAAGACCGACAAGGTGACCCGCTGTCGGCAGGTATTGGAGAGATGTATGGTCCTGGACGTCCTTGCAGGGGGGCACGAACTACGTCTTATCAATATATTCGCTTCCCAAACAAAGTGGGACAGGAAGTGCCTTCCGGCAAAGATCAAGCCTTTCCTTTTTACATCCCGGCAAGTGGTCTTCGGTGGTGATTTTAACACCATTGTTAGGCCCATGGACAGAGGAGGTACTGGAGGCCGGCTGGGTTATGATAGCGCTTTTTTTTTTTTAAACAGCATAGTTAGGGAAGGAGGCCTGGTCGATGCACTTGTTTGTTGCAATCCGGGCAGCACTGGTTTCACCTATCAGCGAGGTAGTTGCAAGAGTAGAATAGATAGAGTTCTCTTTCAAAAAAAACCTGCCTGCCTGGCCCTGGAGTGTGAGGCGGTGGAGTTCTCGGATCACTGTATAGTAAGTGTGACACGGGGGGCCTCAGACATCCCTCAGAGGGGAAGGGGAATCTGGAGATTGAATCTGCCGTGTTGGAGGACAAGAGGGTGAGACAATCTTTCGAGGGTCTCTTTCAGGCGCTGGTGTCGATCCTGGATTTGTGTAGCAGCAAAGCTGAGTGGTGGGAGATTGCAAAGGGGCGGATCACTAGGTTTTTTAAAGCTGCTAGCAAAAAAATTCAGTTGGATAAGTACTCAGCCTACCAAGGCCTGCGGAGGAGACTTGATCGTCTTGTGTCGAGCGGTGGAGATCCAGGGGAGATCTCTGAGGTGAAACTTCTCCTCAGGAAACACCAGTACAACAGGCATGCCTCCCTGGTTCTGGAGAGGGATTACGGGAAGTACCACTCTCCTGACCCTTACCAGAATTGCAAGAGGGGCATAGCAGTTAAGTCAATAACTGGGTTGAGGAACAGCTCCGGATCTCTGGTAAAGTCCAGGGCAGAGATCCTGGAAGCTGTTTTTTATGCCAAGGCTCTTTTTATGCCAACCTTCTTGGAGAGAGGATCCTTGATTGAGAGAAGATGGAGAGTTTCTTGGACTCAACGCCAGGCTTGAATAGGGGCACCCTTGAGACCACTTTGGACAGTGAGATCACTGTAGCGGAAGTTGTCTGGGCCATTAAAGGGCTTGCTGTCAAGAAGTCGAAGTCGCCGGGGCCAGATGGGTTGACAGCTGAGTTCTACAAAACTTTTAAGGCCCTTCTGGCTCCCTACCTAGCCGAGGTTTTTAATGGTTGTCTGCGAGATGGCTCCCTCCCCTCGTCCATGAGACAGTTGGCAGTGATCCTACTGTCCAAAGGAAAAGATGTGACATTGCTGGAGAACTGGCGCCCCATCAGTCTCCCCAATGTGGATAGAAAGATCTTGGCAAAGATTTTGTTCTGGCGCTTGTCGTCAGTGGCAGATGAGTTACTTTCAGGCAGCCAGCATTGTTCCCTTCCAGGTAGAAGGACACTGTCTGCAGTGTGCACAGTCCGGGACGCCGTGGAGCGTTGCAGGGTGGCTGGCTGGGGAAAGTACATGCTAACACTGGATCAGTCCAAAGTCTTTGATAAGGTTAACAACAAGTACCTCTGGTTGCTCCTTGGGAAGTACGGCCTGGGGGAGGGCTTCATTGGCTGGATAAAGACATTGTATCAAGGTGCTGAGAGCTTTCCTCTGATTAATGGTTGGTTGGGGAAGCCTTTCAGGGTTGGTTCTGGGGTGCGACAGGGTTGCTCACTGAGCCCTCTGTTGTACGTTTTCGCCATTGATCCTTTGATTAAGAGGATGGAGGCGGGCCTTCTTCAGGAGGTCTCTTTGGGTCCTGGAGCAGAGCCTTCCTTGAAGGTTGTGGCTTATGCTGATGACGTTTCTGTCTTCATCTCGGGGCCTGGTGAGGCGCAGGTGGTGGTTTCCGAGGTCGGACAGTATGCTGAAGCATCCGGTTCTTTGATCAACAGCGAAAAGAAAAAAAGTTCTCTGGTTAGGGGAGGAGGAAGGCCCAGTGTGGAAGCCAAAGTCTTAGGCATCAAATTTGGCCCAGGCGATTATGGCCTGAAAAATTGGGAATGCAGGCTGGCTGATGCCGCCGACAAGGTAGCAAGCTGGAAAGGTTGTCGACTTACCTTAAGGGAAAGGGTTGACTTGATCAAGACTTACCTGATACCAGTTTTCCTGTATGTTAGCTATGTTAGCGTTTTGCCAGCATCTTGCTATGCAAGGCTGTTCAGCTGTTTTTTCCAACTGTTTTGGGGAAACAGACTGAACGTGGTCAAGAGGAGTGCGACGTACCTACCTAGGGGGTTGGGTGGCTTAGGCGTGGTCGACCCGATGGTCTTTTTCTCCCTGCTAGTTTTTAAATTAAATTTTTCCAACATGTTGGCAGGGAGGCCTCCTAGGTGGGTCACCTCTTTTCAAGATTGGTTTGGTCCTTTTCTGGGGGCCTGGGTGAACGGTGGTGCAGTGAGAAGCCTGAGGGTCCGTCATGCCACTCTGCCGGTTTATGTTGCCCAGTGACTGAAGTTGCTTAGGCAATGGTGAGTGACGGCTGAGGAAGTGAGGTCCCTGGCTAGAAGAGATCTTGGGAAGAGGATCTTGGACTTGGTTTGTCAGGAGCCATTGCCCTTGAGAGATTGCCCGGATCAGGTGCTCGAGGGAGGGTTGTGCTTGCTGAATTTGGAGCGGGTGCCGCTAAAGTTTGGAGACCTCACCTGGCTTGCCTTCCACGGCAGACTCTATGTGAGGGGCAATCTGAAGTACCGGGCTGTGGGGGATCGTGGATGCCCCCGGCCCGAGTGTGGAGGGTCGAGGAGTCCATGGACCACTTCCTGCTCCATTACCCTTTTAACATAGAGGTCTACAAAGGGGTGGGGAGTGCTCTGGGTATTTCCTTCCTCTCAAGGCTGAATTATGCAGAGTGGG
>NC_092867.1:54890229-54894474 GCF_032062135.1 Pyxicephalus adspersus
GGGGGAGTATGGTTGCAAAGCTGAAACTTAAAAGAAATTGACGGAAGGGCACCACCAGGAGTGGAGCCTGCGGCATAATTTGACTCGGGAAACCTCACCCGACCCGGAAAGGATTGACAGATTTATAGCTCTTTCTCAATTCTGTGGGTGGTGGTGCATGGCCGTTCTTAGTTGGTGGAGCGATTTGTCTGGTTAATTCCGAATGAGACGCCGCCATGCTAACTAGTTACGCGACCCCCTGTGGTCCGCGTCCAAATTCTTAGAGGGACAAGTGGCGTTCAGCCACAGGAGATCGAGCAATAACAGGTCTGTGATGCCCTTAGATGTCCGGGGCTGCACGCGCGCTACACTGAATGGACCAGCGTGTGTCAACCCTTCGCCGACAGCTACGGGTAACCCGCTGAACCCCGTTCGGGATAGGGATCGGGGATTGCAATTATTTCCCATGATCAAGAAATTCCCAATAAGTGCGGGTCATAAGCTCGCGTTGATTTAGTCCCCAGCCTTTGTACACACCGCCCGTCGCTACTACCGATTGGATGGTTTAGTAAAGTCCTCGATTCAGCCCCGCCAGGGTCGGCAATGGCCTTGGTGGAGCACCCAGAAGACGATCAAACTTGACCAACTAGAGGAAGTAAAAGTTGTAACAAGGTTTCCGTAGGTGAACCTGCGGAAGGATCATTAAAGGCACCAGGGCGACCTGGTAAGAGGTGCGACTGAGCCGTGATCGACTTATCCTTCATGAGGGCTGAACACCTTGACGTGTTTTTCGAGAAATAAGAGGAGGACTGGAAAAGTAGTTAAAGGGTGGGAAGGTTTCTCCCTCAAAGTTGTGTCCAGACAGCCCCTAGTAAAAAAAAAATAACTATCCTGGTTAGAAATCAATTCATCCCACAAGGTGACCTGGAGGGGCAGCTTAAGAAGTTTGGTGATGTGCAGGGGAGTCTGTCAAAAGTTTTTGACAAGAGGGGGATATGGAATGGGGCGTGGTCTGCTACTATCAAACTAAAGGGGGTTAGCAACATCGTCCAGCATAACCCTTCAGCTGCTTTCCTGGAGAGGGACAGGTTAGTCACCTTCTACCCTGGTCAGCCTAAAGTGTGCAATAGGTGCGGGGATAATGGCCACATTGCTGCGTCCTGCACCATTCAAAATGTGCCAGGGAATAGGCCACACTGCTGGAGAGTGCAGAGTCATGCGCTGCATCAGAACCATTAGCTCTGCCACCTGGGCTGATTGATTTCCAGGTAGTACCCCTAAAATTAACATTTGATCTCAAACAACAACAGAATATCCAGAAATTGCATTTCCTTCCTCATTATTATCGCCTTCATCTCCATTTCCTTCCTCAAGACCCATCTCTGAAAACAGTAAGATCTGCATCTGTGGTTGGGGAATCCTTTACTCTTTCAGCTTCCTCAAAATTACATTACATTATCCATAAAAATCATCACCTGCCATTTTCCAGCTTTTAGTCCCTGGCTGGTCCATGGCTCCCAGTTTGAAAGGGGCCAATTCAAATTTTAGTGGGAGTGGTTTCTAATAGGGGAAAAGGAACACCCCCTAATCCAACTCCTTTGTTATCATGTAACACTTGCTCTCTTACAAGACACATAAGGTTCTCCTGTGCTGAAGAGCAGTCCCAGCCTAATAGGGCCTGGGGGTCTTGTTTCAGACCTCCCACACGTGGGAATGGCATTTTTTTCAAAATGCAGAGTGCCCTAAAGCATGACATGAATGGCCACTTGGTATGCTGGGACATTAAGGTGGCATTGTCATTGCATTTGGAGCAGAACAGATTGGTACTTTTCTCCCATTGTTAAAGGTTGGAGTGATAAAAGACTCTTTAGGAATCATGAGTTAAACAATTCATGGCCACACTTCCCCAAGTGACCCTTCTCTTTGTTCTTAATTAACATTTTAGACAGAGAAAAGAAACCCAATCATTTAGTATTGTTTATATTAGTCATTTTCCTTCTCAAGTGCCAAACTACATTTGAACATTTCATAGAACAATGGTCATTTGGTCATAAGCCTGAACCCAGAGATCCTCCAGGGGCAGTGTGGAAAACAAAAGGTGTAGATGACAGGTATTTTGTTGATATGAGGCAAAATCCTTGTATATAGTATATTTTATAATTCCTTCTTATATAAATCAGAGTCCACATCAATGCCGATAAGTGCTGACCTCCAGGGATGCATGCATTTATCAGACCAAAACCAATCCGGGGCCCCCGGCCCCTCCCCGGCCGCTTTCGTGACTCTAGATAACCTCGGGCCGATCTGTCCGGGTTTTAAAGAGTTGCTGATCAAAGGGGTTCGCGTGCATGGAGTGAAACAACCCTCCGTTAACCCCCCTCCTTTGCGGTCAGTGTCAGGCACTTTAGCCGAGCAAGCTGAGCCGATGGCAGCCGGGAAGGTGCTGCACGCTACGGGAGAATCGGGCTCTCCGCCGGGGCAACAGGAAATCCGCCATGAGGAGGAAAATGGCACCACAGTGTCTAACAATACTCTATCTACAAACCGGAGATCGGAGTCCCCCAAAGGAGCAATGGAGGCAAGGCAGGAGTCCTCATCTGATGAATCCTGGGAGCAGGAGATGTGTGAGTTATCAGTGTCATTGGGGTCAGGATGCTCGGAAGAAGATGAGGTGGTGATATCGGAGGGAGAGTACCGGCGGGCTAAAGAGTATCTGAAAACAAAGGAAAAGAAAAGAAAGCAACCTCGAGTGGGGATAAGGCTGTGTCGGGCCCGGAATTGCCGGGCGGTGTGTTGCCGTTGTCAGCTGGAGGTGCGGTTCAAGTTGGATCCCAAGAATGGGTGGGGGTTGCGATCCCTATCCCGTTTCCTGAAGGGGGAACCCCCTCATTGATCCACCCAAAGACAGACTTGGCCAAGGTCTTTGTTTCTGTTAATGAGGAAGGTGTGGCCAGTCAGGCGACAGGGGAGATGAAAGCCGCCCCAGCCGGTAATATTGAAGGCTTGGCAGCCGAGTCTCCCGTTGCTGTCCCAGCTACACAGCTATTGTTGGTGTCTGGAGAAACCAAGGAAGGGGCGATAATTTCAGCAGCAGGACGCAGCTTGGCCGCAGAAAAGATGGACACTGCCGTATCGGTAGGACTGGCGAGTCAGGTTACTAAACCTGTCCTGTGTGGACCGGGGGATGAAAGGGCTAAAACTGCAGTGTTGGGTGCTACAGTCAGCCCTGCAGTCAAGCCTGCCACCTCGGGTCCTGATGATAAGTTTTTGAATGAAAATGCCTTGAATGTGGTAATCCAGTGTCAGTAGTGCATGACAATGCAACTTCAGGGGGAGATTGCCCTGCTCCTTCTGGCCTTTCTGGGCCACTTTCAGGCAGAGCCCCAAGAGATGGTGAGGGGGTGCGGGGAGCATCATTCATGTCATGGCAAAGGCATCTAGTGCCCCTAAGCGCAGTTTCTCTGCTGTTGTGCAGGATACGCGATCTTTGAGTGCAAGGGCGATGCCCGGTCTTTCCAACGCTGCACCTCCAACGGTGAACACCTACCAGAGGAGGAATGTGGTCCTGATAAAATGGGTAGGCAATGGTAGCCCCCCCCAAGAGAGATACTGTGGTGGATCTAATCCTGGCAATGGGTTTCAGACCAGTAGAAATTTTTGCTTTAATATTTCATGTAGGAACAACAGAGATAGACCTTTCCTTTGTGAAGCCAGAATCCTTAGACCTGTTTTGGGAAAGATACAAGAAGGAATGGAAAAATGATAAAAGGTGCAAAGGCTTCTCCCCTAAAATGGTCTCTAGGCAGTCCCTGGTTAAAAAGGTAATGATTCTGGTTAGGAACGAATCTATCCCACAAAGTGACCTGGAAAGGTCGGTCAAAAAGTTTGGTGATCCCCAGAGTGTGCTGTCCAAGGTGTTAGACAGTAGAGGGATTTGGACTGGGGCATGGTCGGTAGTAGTGAAGCTTAGAGTAGTGGACAATATCGTACAACATATCCCATCAGCTTCCTTCCTGGGAAGAGACAGGCTGGTTGTTTTCTATCAGGGCCAGGCGAAAGTATGCAATAAGTGTGGGGAGAAGGGGCATTTTGCGGTGGGGTGCGCAGTGAAGAAGTGCCCCCTTTGCCAAAGCATCGGTCACTTAGCCAGGGAGTGCACGGCTATCAGGTGCAACCTCTGTGAGGAATTAGGCCATTCCTATGCCTCGTGCCCATGGGCGGCTAAAAACTGGCATGCCCGGGGTGAAGTGCCCAGTACTGCTGTGG
>NC_092867.1:54895035-54900296 GCF_032062135.1 Pyxicephalus adspersus
ATGGCCGGGCCCGCTCCGCTTGGCAACCATTAATGTTGCCAGCATAAAATCAGTAAGAGCTTGTGAAACGGCCTTATTTTTGCTCAGCGGGGTTGAAGCTGACAGTTTGTTTTTGCAGGAGACCAGGTTGAAAAACTTGGCAGATTTTTATGCTGCCAAAAGGAAGTGGCTTTGTGGCCCTTCCTTCTGGTCTCTTGCAGCTGAGCCTTGAGCGGAGTGGCGGTCCTTTTTAAGACTGACAAGGTGACCTGTCGGCGAGTATTGGAATTAGAAATGGGAAGATGTATGGTCCTGGATGTCCTTGCAGGGGGGCACGAATTGCGCCAGATTAATATCTATATATACAAACAAAGTGGGACAGGAAGTGCCTCTTTGCAAGGGTCAAGCCTTTCCTTTTTACGTCCCGGCAAGTGGTCTTCAGTGGTGACTTTAACACCATTGTTAGGCCCAAGGACAGAGGAGGTACCGGAGGTATAGTTAGGGAAGCAGGTCTGGTCGATGCACACGTTTGTTGCAATCCAGGCAGCATGGGCTTCACCTATCAGAGAGAAAGTTGTAAGAGTAGGATAGACTATTTTTTTTTGAAAGAGAACTGTGACTGCTTGGCTCCGGAGTGTCAGGCCGTGGAGTTCTCAGACCACGGTATGGTTAAGTGTGAGACTGGGGGCCTCAGACATCCCTCAGAGGGAAAGGGGAATCTGGAGATTAAATCCGGCGCTGCTGGAAGACAAAAAGGTGAGACAATCATTCAAGGGTCTCTTTCGGGCGCTGGTGTCGATCCTGGATTTGTGTAGTAGCAAAGCTGAGTGGTGGGAGATTGCAAAGGGGCGAATCACTAGGCTTTTCAAGGCTGCTAGTAAAAAAAATACAGTTGGATAGGTACTCAGCCTACCAAGGAGACTCGATCGTCTTGTCTCGAGCGGTGGAGATCCGGGGGAGATCTCTGAGGTGAAACTTCTCCTCAGGAAACACCAGTATGACAGGCATGCCTCTCTGGTTCTGGAAAGGGATTACGGGAAGTACCACTCCCCCGACCCATACCAGAATTGCAAGAAGGGCATAGCAGTTAAGTCCGTTACTGGGTTGAGGAATAGCTCCGGATCTCTGGTAAAATCCAGGACAGAGATTTTGGAAGCTGTTGGCTCCTTTTACGCCAGCCTTCTTGGGGAGAAGATCCTCGATCGAGAAAGGATGGAGGGTTTCCTGGACTCAACACCAGGCTTGAACAGGGGCACCCTCGAGACCACTTTGGATAGTGAGATCACGGTAGCGGAAGTTGTCCGGGATATTGAAGGGCTCGCTGTCAAGAAGTCGCCGGGGCCAGATGGGTTGACAGCCGAGTTCTACAGAACTTTTAAGTCCCTTCTGGCTCCTTACCTGACCGAGGTTTTAAATGGCTGTCTGCGAGATGGCTCGCTCCCCTCGTCCATGAGACAGTCAGCGGTGATCTTACTGTCCAAAGGTAATGATGTGACATTACTGGAGAACTGGCGCCCCATCAGTCTCCTTAATGTGGATAGAAAGATCCTGGCAAAGATTTTGTTCTGGCGCTTGTCGTCAGTGGCGGATGGGTTACTTTCAGGCAGCCAGCATTGTTCTGTTCCAGGTAGAAGTACATTGTCTGCAGTATGCACAGTCCGGGAGGCCGTGGAGCGGTGCAAGGCGGCTGGCTGGGGAAAATACATGTTAACATTGGATCAGTCCAAAGCCTTCGATAGGGTCAACCACGACTACCTCTGGCTGCTCCTTGGGAAGTATGGCCTGGGGGAGGGGTTTATTGGCTGGTTAAAAACTTTATATCAAGGGGCTGAGAGCTTTCCTCTAATTAATGGTTGGTTGGGGAAGCCTTTTAGGGTTGGTTCCGGGGTACGTCAGGGTTGCCCACTGAGCCCCTTGTTATACGTTTTTGCCATCGACCCTCTGGTCTGGAGGCTAGAGGCGAGTCGTTTGCAAGGGGTATCTTTGGGTCCTGGTAAGGAACCTTCCTTGAAGGTCGTGGCTTATGCTGATGACGTTTCTGTCTTCATCTCGGAGCCTGGTGAGGCGCAGGTGGTTCTTTGATCAACAATGAAAAGAGCAAAGTTCTCTGGTTGGGGGAGGAGGAAAGGGGTTTCGAACTCCCGGACACCCTCCCGGTGCCCAGTCCAGAAATAAAAGTTTTAGGCATCACTTTTGGCCCAGGCGATTACGGCCTGAGAAATTGGGAGCGCAGGCTGACTGATGCCGCCGGCAAGGTAGCAAGCTGGAAAGGTTGGCGGCTCTCCTTAAGGGAAAGGATTGACCTGATCAAGACTTATCTGATACCTATCTTTTTGTATGTTAGCTATGTCTGCGTCTTGCCAGCATCTTGCTATACAAGGCTGTTCAGCTGCTTTTTCCAACTGTTATGGGGGAACAGACTGAACGAGCCGGGGCTGTGTTACCAACAACGGAGGCGCCAAGAGCTGTGGTCAAACGAAGTTTTTCAGCGGTGCTAAGGAGTAACCCCCTATAAGTAACCCCCTATAATATAACAACCCAGCATCTCCTTGGGTGAGTTCATATCAGGGGAGGAACGTTGTTCAATATAAATGGGTGGGTGGTGGCAACCCTCCTACAGGGGAGACAGTGGTAGACCTAGTGTTGGCTATGGGGTTTAGACCAGCTGACATTTTTGCCCTCATCTTTCATGTGGGAACATCTGAAATAGATCTCTCTTTCTTGAGACCAGAAATCACTAGACCTATTCTGGGAAAAATATGAAAAAGAGTGGAAAGGTACAAAGGGGTGGGAGGGCTTTTCTCCCAGAGTGGTCTCGAGACAATCTCTGACCAAAAAAATTACTATACTAGTAAATGATTCCACAAAGCGACCTGGAGAAGTGGGTGAAAAAATATGGAGATTTGTTGAGCACTCTGTCTAAGGTACTGGATGGCAAAGGGATATGGACTGGGGCATGGACAGCGATGATAAAGCTTAAAATGGTAGGGAACATAGTTCAGCACATTCCATCAGCCTCTTTCCTGGGTAGAGACAGATTGATAATATTCTATATTATTATTATATATATAAGGTCACTTATATATATATATATATATTATATAAGGTCAGCCCAAAGTCTGTAATAAATGTGGTGAGAAGGGTCACTTTGCAGCAAGTTGTACTGTAAAGAAGTGCCCTTTATGCCAAGGGATAGAACATCAAGCAAGAGAATTTACTGTAATGAGATGCAATTTACGTGAAGAGCTAGGACATTCTTACGCGTATTGTCCATGGGCTGCGAAAAATTGGCATGCCAAAGAAAGTGTGCCAATATGACAGAGGTGGAACCTCGGGAGAAAGTTGCACCAGGATTGGTGAATGAGCCACCCAATGCTTTGCCTTCAAGGAAAAACACCCCAGTGATTGATCCTCAGGCTGATAGACAGTCGCTTAGAGTTTCCCCACCAGCTAGGGTTTCTGCCCCTTCTGTGGCACCATCTCAGGTGCAACAACCGCCAACGGAAATCCCTTCCGTTTCGTTACCTGAGGCAGAGGTCTCTACCAGAAATGACCCATTAGTCCCTGATCCCCTTGCTCCAAAGACTGGGAACAGTTGTATTATCAGGCAGGAGGAGGTCCAAGACCTTGTGGTGGGAGACGAGGCTTGGCTGGAAGCGAGAAGGAGTGCCTGGCTATAAAAAACAAGTTTCAGGCTCTTTCTGAAGATGAAGGGGACGAGGAAGTAGTGTCCTCAATGGAGGATGACCCCTCACCAGGGGTACTAAAAAGAACAAGGTCACCGGTAGGGGACCCAGGGAGACAAAAAGGTAAGAGCCCCCAATACTCTGATGGCAGGGCCCGCTCCGCTCCGATAGGCAACCATTATTTGCCAAAGGGCGGACCATTGGGCTTTTCAAAGCCATTAGCAAAAAACGTCAGTTGGATAAATATGCTGCCTACCAAGGTTTGCGGAGGAAACTTGATCGCTTGGTTTCGAGCGGAGGAGATCCTGGGGAGATCTCTGAGGTGAAACTTCTCCTTAGGAAGCACCAGTATGACAGGCATGCCTCTCTGGTTCTGGAAAGGGATTATGGGAAATACCACTCTCCTGACCCGTACCAGAACTGCAAGAGAGGTGTAGCAGTTAAGTTAGTTACTGGCTTGAAGAATAGCACCGGATCTCTGGTAAAATCCAGGACAGAGATCTTGGAGGCTGTTGGTTCCTTTTATGCCAACCTTCTTGGGGAGAAGATCCTCGATCGGAACAAGATGGAGTTTTCTGGATTCAACTCCAGGCTTGAAAGGAGGTGCCCTCGTGACCACTTTGGATGGTGAGATCACTGCAGCGGAAGTTGTCCGGGCCATTGATGGGCTTGCTGTTAAGAAGTCGCCTGGGCCTGATGGGTTAGGGTTGGGTGTGCTCTGGGTATCCCCTTTCTCTCTCTGCTAGGTTATGCAGACTGGGTGTATGGGGCCTTTCAGTCTTGCCAGGATTATGATTTGGACACACTTTTTTAAGTTAGTGTAGTGGTCCGTTATTTCATGTGGGGTGCACGGTGTCAGGTGTCAATTCGGCAGAAAATCCTCCCTGTAGAGGTGGTGGTGAGTGACACCCTCAGAGAGATAAAAAAGGTGGCGGTGCTTGAGAGGGGGAGATAGGCGCATGAGGTCTGGACAAAGGCGTGGAGGGGGGGTCAGACTTCTGTAGCGCTTTTTTCTTCTCTTTAGGGGGTTGGTTTTACTTTCCCCTTTTCACATCCCTAGGATTTTCTTTCTTTTTTTTTTTCTGGTAAGGCTGCATACATGAGGTAGGGATAAAGTTAAAACCGGTTTCCTTATCTTTTGTACGTTAAGTATTTTTGGAGAAAATTGTTCTAGAATTTATTGTGACAGAATTTTTTAGTTTATCAAGTTGTTTTTTTTTGTTTGAAATGGTGAGAGTGTATCTCTCCACATTGCAAAGTTTTTTACTTTTCTAAAAAATGATGTGAGCTTGTGAAGGTTGGGCCCTTTCCATGGATCTCCCCAGCTGCGGCGGGCGCCTCTCCCCCGCGCCCCCTCCCGTCCGCGCCCCCCACCCGGGGGACCAGGCACGGCAGGGGGTGCCGGGGGCCAGCGGCTAGCAGCTGACTTAGAACTGGTGCGGACCAGGGGAATCTGACTGTTTAATTAAAACAAAGCATCGCGAAGGCCCGAGGCGGGTGTTGACGCGATGTGATTTCTGCCCAGTGCTCTGAATGTCAAAGTGAAGAAATTCAATGAAGCGCGGGTAAACGGCGGGAGTAACTATGACTCTCTTA
>NC_092867.1:54901244-54963738 GCF_032062135.1 Pyxicephalus adspersus
GAGAGCCGCACGCCTCGGGACCGGAGCGCGGACGGAAGCGGGCCGCCTCTCTCCTGGAGCGCATTGCATGTTCGTTGGGAACCCGGTGCTAAATCATTCGTAGACGACCTGATTCTGGGTCAGGGTTTCGTGCGTAGCAGAGCAGCTACCTCGCTGCCATCTATTGAAAATCATCCCTTGAGCCAAGCTTTTGTCTACCCCGGGCGCTCCCCCGAGCCCTCCGGGAGGGGGACCCGCGGGCGGCCGGCGTTGGCCCGCCCGGGCCCCCTCCCCTCCTCTCTCCTCCACCGCCCAAATTTCACAAGCTTGATTGTACTTCGAAGGCGAGGGCGAGCTGTGCCACCGCCGCCGGGCGGGGGCCCAAGTCTTCCCGGGGCTCCGGCGGGGGCTCGAGGGCCGCGCTAACCCGGGAAGGAAGCTTAAGCACTGGCCACCCCGGGTCCTCAGGGGGGCTTAAGGGCCGGGGTATCCCAGGTTGGAGGCACCAGATCCCGCAGGCTTAAGCCCCGGTCCCCCCCGCCCGGCCAGGGGGGGGGGCTGAAGGGTCATGGTAACCCGGGCTTAAGCACCATCCAGCCCGGGTCCTCAGTGGGGGCTTAGGGTGGGGGTAGCCCAGCCCTGGGGGTCAAATCAAGCGGGCTGCCAGCGCTGGGAGAACTGTTAAGCCGTGCGCCGGCAGTGCAAATCGATTCAAGCTGGGCGCGAGAGCGAAAGTGAAAGCAAAAGGAAACGTACGCTACGGGGTCGGCTCTGGCTGCGCCTATCAGCCTGACACTTCCATAAGGTCGGCCAACCGCCGCGGCTCCGGGTGCCCACTGCCTAAAGGTGCGCTCCCCACCAAGGCACCCGTCTGCAGAGAGCTAGGGGAGCTGGTGTAAAGTGCCGGTAACGCCGCGGGTGGCCCCCGGGAGCTCCCGGCCCCCTGCCAGGGGAAGGCACAGGCTGCCCGGGAACTTCACAACGCAAGAGAAGAAATCAGGGATGGCAAAGTTGCGCTGCGGGGTAGGATGTGACTGTGCCTATCCGCCTGACACGTCCATAAGGTCGGCCACCCGCAGCTCAGGGTCCCGGTCCAGGTGCCCACTTGCCTAAAGGTGCGCTCCCCGCCGAGGCACCCGTCTGCAGAGGGCTGGGGGAGCGGGTGTAAAGTGCCGGTAATACCGCGGGTGGCCTCGGGAGCTGTTCGGGAGCTCAAGCTCGGGAAGTTGGGGAGCTCCAGGGCGTGCGGCGATGAGGACGGATCTGGCCCCCCCGGGCCGCCTGGCGCTTCCAGGAGGTCGGGTGGTCTGGCTGGTTCGTCCCCCGGGGTGGGACCCTCGCCTAAAGTTTACCCGGGTGCTTAGGCACCTGCCCTGGGACCGATGGCGGGGCGTACGTCGGCGCACAGAGTCCCTGTTGCGCGTCGGAGCCCGGCAGAAGGTTTGGTCGGGTTGACGGAGAGATGAGGACCCCCGCGTCCCGGTGGGGAGGGGCCGTCGGACCGTCACGGGACGCCGTCGGAAGAGGTTCGCTGCTCGGGGCCCCGAAGCAGGCCTCGGTGTAGAGGGGGAGTCTGCGAGGACCCGTAGCTCCATCGTGGTCAGTCAGAAGACGAATCAGGGTTCGATTCCGGAGAGGGAGCCTGAGAAACGGCTACCACATCCAAGGAAGGCAGCAGGCGTGCAAATTACCCACTCCCGACTCGGGGAGGTAGTGACGAAAAATAATACAGGACTCTTTCGAGGCCCTGTAATTGGAATGAGTACACTTTAAATCCTTTAACAAGGATTCATTGGAGGGCAAGTCTGGTGCCAGCAGCCGCGGGTGTGGCTGTGTGGGTGTGTTGCTCTGAGCTCCAGCTTTTCTGAAAGTCGTGCTGCTGCTGCTAAGCCAGGTAGCTATGCAGGAATCCGGGGAGGCTGCGGTCTCGGCTCCCCTGGATCTTCCTGGGCAAAGTGGTGGGGATGGACATGAGAGTTGTGAAGATCTTACTCGTGGCCCCAAGCCTGGGGAGCCTAGGAAAGAATTTGAACAAAAAGTTCGTAAAAGGAAGGAGCTGATCGTTGTGGAGGAGAGAAAGCTCAGCAAGGACAAGTGGGACCTTGCTCGCAAGAAAGTGCAATGGAATCGTCCGTTCAGTACGAAAAGGGGAAAAGTGAAGCCAGAAGTGGATAAGCTGGAGGAGAAGGTGGAGAAAAGAAAAGAAAAAATCCTAATGTTAAAGCAACTTTGTCCCGGCTTCAGGGAATCCCTCGCCAAGGGGACCCGCACGCAAGGTGAGAAGCAATCTTTCATCACCCCCCAGCCTGTGCTGCAGGCGACTGATGGGGTAATTGATGCGGTATCTGAGCAAGACGAGATGCTGGCGCCCGAGATTGGATCGCAGATTGCAGGAGAATCCAGCATTCCGCCTGGGCAAAGGGAGACCCGTCCAGAGGAGGAAAATGGCGTCATAGCGTCTAACAACACGTTGTCTGCAGTGAGGAGGTTAGAGTCACCCGAGCGAGCGGTGGATGTTTCCTCGGATGATTCCTGGGAGCAAGAGATGGATGAAATATCTGTTTCTTCGGGGTCGGGAAGTACAGAGGATGAGGATGTGGTGGTATCCGAAGGTGAATACCGGCGAGCAAAAGCTTTTTTAAAGTCAAAAAAAGGGAAAGCTGTCTCTGGCGGGGATTCAGCTTTGCCGGCTCCCGCGGTGCCAGGCTCTGTCTTGCCGGTTTCAGCGGATGATGCGGCTCGGGCTGGATCCCAGGACTGGGTGAGAGTTTCTATCCCTGTTCCCATGCCTAAAGAGGGGTATCCCCTCATTGATGTGTCAAAAGACATGGATTTGACTAAAATCTTTATTCCCGCTAATGCCGATGCCGCGAGTAGCCGGGTGATTGGGGAGATGAAAACTGCTTCAGCTCTTGATAATGAAGGCTTGGCAGTCGATTTCCTCAATGGTGGCCCAGCTGCACGGCGGTTGTCAGTGGCAGGAGAAGCCAGGGAGATTGTGAATTTCCCGGCAGTGGGGTGTAGCCTGGCCGCGGAAGAAATGGACACGATCACGGTCACAACAGGAGGAATTGTGGAGAATGTTAAAGCTGTTTTGTGCGAATCAGAGGATAAAGGGGCAAAAGCTGCCGGTTTGGAAATTAAAGTCAACCCGGCAGTCAAGCCTGTCACCTCTAGTCCCGGTAATGAGTTGCCTGTTTGTAACCCAATATCTGTTTTGAATGTCAATGCATCTTCAGGGTTTTCCCATCCCCTCTGTGGAGGATTACCCGGTGACTACTGGAGGTTCTGGTCCCTTGCCTGTTAGTGCCCCAAGAGGGGTTGTGTTGGTGCAAAGAGCAGTGTCAGCGCCAATTGTTGCAGATGTGCCCTGTGTCCCTAAGCGCAGTTTTTCTGTAGTCGTGCAGAATACTGGCTTGTCGGGAGCAGGGGTGTTGCCCGGCTCCTCCAATAATGTGCCTCCAATGGGGAGTTCTTACCAGAGGAGAAACGTGGTATTGATTAAATGGGTAGGCAACGGCAGTCCCCCCACAAGGGATACAGTAGTGGATCTGGTACTAGCAATGGCCTTTAAACCGGTTGACATCTTTGCCTTAATCTTTCATGTGGGGACATCAGAAATTGACTTGTCTTTTGTAAAGCCTTTGGAGTCTTTGGATTTATTCTGGGAGAGATATGAGAGTGTGGAAAAACGACAAAAGGTGGGAGGGCTTCTCTCCCAGGCCAGTCTAAAGACAGTCCTTAATTAAAAAGGTAACTATATTGGTAAGGAATGAGTCCATCCCTCAGGTTGACCTAGAAAGGTGGATCAAAAAATATGGAGATCCCCAGGGCACCCTGACTAAGGTATTAGATAGCAGGGGGATATGGACTGGGGCTTGGTCAGTGGTTATAAAACTCAAAGTGGTGGAGAACATTGTACAGCACATTCCATCGGATTCTTTCCTAGGAAGAGATAGGCTGGTCGTTTTTTATCAAGGCCAGCCTAAAGTATGTAATAAGTGTGGGGAGAAGGGGCATTTTGCCGTAGTCTGTACAGTAAAGAAATGCCCATTATGTCAAAGTATTGGTCATTTGGCTAGGGAATGTACTGCTATGAGATGTAACCTTTGTGAGGAGCTAGGACATTTCTATGCCTCTTGTCCTTGGGCAGCCAAGAACTGGCATGCTAGCAGGGAGGTACCCAGCACAGTGGGGGCAGATCCCCCAGGGACAGAACAAGCGGGTCCTTTTTCAGTGATACCCAAGACAACTGCTTTGGAAGAAGCGGTTGCAGTAGTTAACCTGCCTGTTAAAGTTCCCCCCTTTCTTGCTCCAGTGATTCTCCTGTTGCACCAATTGCGGGGCAGCAGTGGAAAGCTTCTGTTCCTCCTGCACCTGGCCCAAGGGAGAGTGTTACTCCAACCCTTGCCCCCCAACCTTTCAAGGCTAGTAATGAGTTGGAGGCAGGACAGGGTACAGGGGAGGATGGCGACGCCTGGCTTGAGGCAAGGAGGAAGAGCGGCAAAAAGAAAAAGAAGCGAAGGCAGCCCGACGCTGGAATTGTTCAGGACAACGGGGCAGGGTGTCTCGTTGAAAAAAATAGGTTTCAGGCCCTCTCCAAAAGTGAGGAGGATTTAGTGTCTTCCATGGAGGATGACCCTTCACCAGGTGTACTGAAGAGAACCAGGTTGCCAGTAGGGGATCCAAGGAGACATAAGGTAAGGAAACAGGTGCCCCAAATACCCTAATGGCAGGACCCGCTCCACTCTGCTTGGCAACCATTAATGTTGCCAGTGTAAAATCAGTAAGAGCTCGTGAAGTAGCCCTATTTTTGCTCAGTGAGGTTGATGCTGACATTTTGTTCTTGCAGGAGACCAGGCTGGACAGCTTGGCAGATGTTCATGCTGCTAAAAGGGAGTGGAGTTGTGGCCCTTCCTTCTGGTCTCTTGCGGCTGAGCCTTACAGCGGAGTAGCGGTCCTTTTTAAGACTGACAAGGTGACCTGTCGGCGGGTATTGGAGGTGGAAATAGGAAGATGTATGATCTTGGACGTCCTTGTAGGGGGGCACCAACTGCGTCTGATTAACATCTATGCCCCACAAACGAAGTGGGACAGGAAGTGCCTCTTTACAAGGATCAAGCCTTTCCTTTTTACGTCCCGGCAAGTTGTCTTCGGTGGTGATTTTAACACCATTGTTAGGCCCATGGACAGAGGAGGTACTGGAGGCCGGCTGGGGTATGACAGAGTTTTTTTAAATAGTATAGTTAGGAAAGCAGGTCTGGTCGATGCACACGTTCGTTGCAATCCAGGCAGCACTGGTTTCACCTATCAGAAAGGTAGTTGTAAGAGTAGGATAGACAGGTTTTTTTTGAAAGAGAACTGTGACTGCTTGGCTCCAGAGTGACAGGCGGTGGAGTTCTCAGACCACTGTATGGTAAGTGTGACATTGGGGGCCTCAGACATCCCTCAGAGGGAAAGGGGAATCTGGAGATTGAATCCGGCGCTGTTGGAAGACAAGAAGGTGAGACAATCTTTCGAGGGTCTCTTTCAGGCACTGGTGTCGATCCTGGATTTGTGTAGCAGCAAAGCTGAGTGGTGGGAGATTGCAAAGGGGCGGATCACTAGGTTTTTTAAAGCTGCTAGCAAAAAAATTCAGTTGGATAAGTACTCAGCCTACCAAGGCCTGCGGAGGAGACTTGATCGTCTTGTCTCGAGCGGTGGAGATCCGGGGGAGATCTCTGAGGTGAAACTTCTCCTCAGGAAACACAGGCATGCGCCTCTGGTTCTGGAAAGGGATTACGGGAAGTACCACTCTCCCGACCCATACCAGAATTACAAGAAGGGCATAGCAGTTAAGTCCGTTACTGGGTTGAGGAATAGCTCCGGATCTCTGGTAAAATCCAGGACAGAGATTTTGGAAGCGGTTGGCTCCTTTTACGCCAGCCTTCTTGGGGAGAAGATCCTCGATCGAGAAAGGATGGAGGGTTTCCTGGACTCAACACCAGGCTTGAACAGGGGCACCCTCAAGACCACTTTGGACAGTGAGATCATGGTAGCGGAAGTTGTCCGGGCCATTGAAGGTCTCGCTGTCAAGAAGTCGCCGGGGCCAGATGGGTTGACAACCGAGTTCTACAGAACTTTTAAGTCCCTTCTGGCTCCTTACCTGGCTGAGGTTTTTAATGGTTGTCTGCGAGATGGCTCGCTCCCCTCGTCCATGAGACAACGGTGATCTTACTGTCCAAAGGGAAAGATGCAACATTGTTGGAGAACTGGTGCCCCATCAGTCTCCTCAATGTGGATAGGAAGATCTTGGCAAAGATTTTGTTTTGACGCTTGTCGTCAGTGGCAGAAGAGTTACTTTCAGGCGGCCAGCACTGCTCCGTTCCGGGTAGAAGCACGTTGTCTGCAGTGTACACAGTCCGGGAGGCCGTGGAACGGTGCAGGGCGGCTGGCTGGGGAAAGTACTTGCTAACGCTGGATCAGTCCAAAGCTTTTGATAGGGTCAATCAAGAGTACCTCTGGCTGCTCCTTGAAAAGTACGGCCTAGGGGTGGGTTTCATTGGCTGGCTAAAGACGTTGTATCATGGGGCTGAGAGCTTCCCTCTGATTAACGGTTGGTCGGGGAAGCTCTTTAAGGTTGGTTCAGGGGTACGTCAGGGTTGCCCACTAAGCCCTCTGCTATACGTATTTGCCATCGACCCTCTGTTTAGGAGGTTGGAGGCGAGTCGTCTGCAGCGGGTCTCTCTGGGTCTTGGTAGAGAGCCTTCCTTGAAAGTGGTGGCCTATGCTGATGACGTTTCTGTCTTTATCTCGGAGCCTAGAGAGGCGCAGGTGGTGGCTTCTGAGGTGGGACAGTATGCTGAAGCAACCGGCTCTTTGATCAATAGTGAAAAGAGTAAAGTTCTATGGATGGGGGAAGGGGAGAGGGGTTTCCAACTCCGGGACACCTTCGCGGCGCCAAGTTCGGAAGCTAAAGTTTTAGGCATCACTTTTGGCCCAGGCGATTATGGCCTGAGAAATTGGGAACACAGGCTGGCTGATGCCGCAGACAAGGTAGCACGCTGGAAAGATTGGCGGCTCTCCTTGAGGGAAAGGATTGACCTTATCAAGACTTTTCTGATACCTGTCTTTTTGTACGTTAGCTATGTCTGCGTCTTGCCAGCATCTTGCTATGCAAGGTTGTTCAGCTGTTTTTTCCAATTGTTATGGGGGAACAGGCTGAATGTGGTCAAGAGGAGTGTGACATACCTACCTAGGAGGTTGGGTGGCTTAGGCATGGTCAACCCAATGATTTTTTTCTCCCTGCTGTTCATTAAATTTAATTTTTCCAACATGCTTTCAGGGAGGCCTCCTAGGTGGGTTTTCTCTCTTCAAGATTGGTTTGGTCCTTTTCTGGGGGCCTGGGTGAGCGGTGGTGCGGTCAAAAGCCTGAGGGTTCATCATGGCAATCTACCTGCTTATGTTGCCCAGTGCATGAAGTTGTTTAGGCAATGGCGAGTGATGGCTGAGGAGGTCAGATCTCTACCCAGGAGAGATCTTGGAAAGATGGTCTTGGACTTGGTGTGTCACGAGCCTTTGGCCTTGAAAGATTGCCCGGGTCAGGTGCTTGAGGGGGGGTTGCGCTTGCTGAATTCGGAGCGGGTGCCGCTAAAGTTCAGGGATCTGACCTGGCTTGCCTTCCATGGCAGACTGTGCGGGGCAATCTTAAGTACCGTGCTGTGGGCGACCGTGGGTGCCCCAGGCCCGAGTGTGGAGGGGTAGAGGAGTCCATGGACCACTTCCTGCTCCATTTTTTACTTTTATAAAAAAATGTTTGTGAGCTTGTAAGAATTATTACATTAATAAAAAATTTCCAGCTCCAATAGCGTATATTAAAGTTGCTGCAGTTAAAAAGCTCGTAGTTGCATCTTGGGATCGAGCTGGCGGTCCGCCTTGAGGTGAGCTACCGCCTGTCCCAGCCCCTGCCTCTCGGCGCCTCCCCGATGCTCTTGACTGATTGTCCTGGGGGCCCGAAGCGTTTACTTTGAAAAAATTAGAGTGTTCAAAGCAGGCCTCGCCTCGCGGCGGACCGCCAGCTCCATCCCAAGATCCAACTACGAGCTTTTTAACTGCAGCAACTTTAATATACGCTATTGGAGCTGGAAATTTTTATTTTAAAAATACTTGCAAGCTCACAAACTTTTTTATAAAAGTAAAAAACTTAACTTATATAAGGAAACAACTTCCCAGAACTTGCAATTTGTCAACCGAAAAAATCACTTTGTCATATCCAAAAAACCAATTTACATTTAATTCCAAAACTTACAAAAGGTAAGGAAACAGGCTAAAACCTTACTTCCATTTTATGTATGCAGCCCAACCGAAAAAAATATCCATGAGAAAAAAAAACTAAGGGGGTGAAAGGGGAAAGAAACCCAACCCCCTAGAGAAAAGAAAGAGAGGCTACACAAGTCTGACACCCCTCCACGCCTTTGTCCAGACCCCATGCGCCCATCTCCCTCTCTCAAGCACCGCCACCTTCTTTATCTCACCGAGGGTGTCACTCACTACCACCTCCACAGGAAGGATTTTTTGCCGTATGGAGACCTGACACCGTGCGTTCCATGTGAAGTAGCGGACCACTATACCAACTAAAAAAAGTGTTTCTAAATCAAAACCTGTGCGCGATTGGAAAGCCCCATACACCCACTCTGCATAAGACAGCAACGAGAGGAAGGGGATACCTAGAGCACTCCCTACCTTCTTGTAGACTTCTATGTTAAATGGGCAACGGAGGAGGAAGTGGTCCATGGACTCCTCGACCCCTCCACACTCAGACCTGGGGCATCCACGATCCCCCACTGCCCGGTACTTAAGGTTGCCCCTCACATAGAGTCTGCCGTGGAAAGCAAGCCAAGTCAGGTCCCTGAACTTTAGCGGCACCCGTTCCAGATTTAGCAGGCGCAAACCACCCTCAAGCACCTGACCTGGGCAATCTCTCAAGGCCAAAGGCTCATGACAAACCAAGGCCATGATCCTCCTTCCAAGATCCCTCCTGGGCAGAGATCTCACCTCCTCGGCCTTCACGTGCCATTGTCTAACCAACTTCAGGCACTGTGCAACATAAGCTGGAAGATTGCCATGCCGAACCCGCAGGCTTTTTGCCGCACCACCATTCACCCAGGCCCCCAGAAAAGGACTAAACCAATCTTGAAAAGAAAAGACCCACCTAGGAGGCTTCCCTGCAAGCATATTTGAAAAATTGAAATGAATGAACAGCAGGGAGAAGAAAACCATCGGGTTGACCATGCCTAAGCCACCCATCCTCCTAGGTAGGTATGTCACACTCCTTTTGACCAAGTTCAGTCTGTTCCCCCATAACAGTTGGAAAAAGCAGCTGAACAACCTCGAATAACAAGATGCTGGCAAAACACAGACATAGCTAACATACAAAAAAACAGGTATCAGGTAGGTTTTGATCAGGTCAACCCTTTCCCTTAAAGAGAGCCGCCAACCTTTCCAGCTTGCTACCTTGTTACCGGCATCAGCCAGCCTATCTTCCCAATTTTTCAGGCCATAATCGCCTGGGCCAAATGTGATGCCAAGAACTTTTATCTCTGTACTGGGCACTGGGAGGGTGTCCGGAAGTTCGAAGCCCTTCTCCTCCTCCCCAAGCCAGAAAACTTTACTCTTCCCATCATTGATCAGGGAACCTGATGCCTCAGCATACTGCCCCACCTCCAGAGCCACCTCCTGCGCCTCACCAGGCTCCGAGATGAAGACAGTAACGTCATCAGCATAAGCTACCACCTTCAAGGGTGGCTCCTTACCAGGACCCAAAGAGACCCCCCGCAGTTGACTCACCTCTAGCCTCCTGACCAGAGGGTCGATGGCAAAAACATACAGCAGGGGGCTCAGTGGGCAGCCCTGGCATACCCCGGAACCAACCCTAAAAGGCTTCCCCAACCAACCATTGATCAGAGGAAAGCTCTCAGCCCCTTTGTATAAGGTTTTTAACCAGCCAATGAAACCCTCCCCTAGGCCGTACTTCCCACGGAGCAGCCAGAGGTACTCGTGATTGACCCTATCAAAAGCCTTGGACTGATCCAAAGTTAACATGTACTTTCCCCAGCCAGCTGCCCTGCACCGCTCCACGGCCTCCCGGACTGTTCACACTGCAGACAATGTGCTTTTACCTGGAACAGAACAGTGCTGGCTGCTAGAAAGTAACCCATCTGCCACTGACGACAAGCGCCAGAACAAAATTTTTGCCAGGATCTTCCTATCCACATTGAGGAGACTGATGGGGCGCCAGTTCTCCAACAATGTCGCATCCTTACCTTTGGACAGTAGGATCACTGCTGACTGTCTCATGGACGAGGGGAGCGAGCTATCCCGCAAACTGCCATTAAAAACCTTGGCCAAAAAAGGAGCCAGAAGGGTCTTAAAAGCTCTGTAGAACTCGGCTGTCAACCCATCTGGCCCTGGCGACTTCTTGACAGCAAGCCCTTCGATGGCCCGGACAACTTCCGCTACCGTGATCTCACTGTCCAAAGTGGTCTCAAGGGTGTTTCTGTTCAAGCCTGGTGTTGAGTCCAAGAAACTCTCCATCTTTTCCCGATCAAGGATCTTCTCCCCTAGAAGGTTGGCGTAAAAGGAGCCAACAGCTTCCAAAATCTCTGTCCTAGATTTCACCAGAGATCCGGAGCTATTCCTTAAACCAGTAACGGCCTTAACTGCTATGCCCCTCTTGCAATTCTGATAAGGGTCAGGAGAGTTGTAATTCCCATAATCCCTTTCCAGAACCAGTGAGGCATGCCTGTCATACTGGTAGTTCTTGAGGAGAAGTTTCACCTCAGAGATCTCCCCAGGATCTCCACCGCACGAGATCAGACGGTCAAGTCTCCTCCGCAGACCTTGGTAGGCAGAATACTTATCTAAAGCTATTTTTTTTACTAGCGGCTTTGAAAAGCTTAGTGATTCGCCCTTTTGCAATCTCCCACCACTCAGCTTTGCTGCTGCACAAATCCAGGAGTGACACCAGCGCCTGAAAGAGACCCTTGAAAGATTGTCTCACCTTCTTGTCCTCCAACAGCGCCGGATTCAGTCTCCAAATTCCTCTTCCCCTCTGAGGGATGTCTGAAGCCCCCAATATCACACTTACCATACAGTGATCGGAAAATTCCATCGCCTGACATTCTGGTGCCAGACAAGCAGAGTTCTCCTTTAAAAAAAAACCTATCTATCCTACTCTGACAGTTACCTCGCCTATAAGTGAAACCCGTGCTGCCTGGATTGCAACGAACATGTGCATCGACCAGGCCTGCTTCCCTAACTATGCTATTTAAAAAAACGCTGTCATACCCCAGCCGGCCTCCAGTACCTCCTCTGTCCTTGGGCCTAACTATGGTGTTAAAGTCACCACCGAAGACCACTTGCCGGGACGTAAAAAGGAAGGGCTTGACCCTTGCAAAAAGGCACTTTCTGTCCCACTTTGATTGTGGGCCATAGATGTTGATAAGGCGCAGCTCGTGCCCCCCTGCAAGTACGTCCATGACCATACATCTACCCATTTCCAATTCAAATACCCGCCGACAGGTCACCATATCGGTCTTAAAAAGGACCGCCACGCCACTGTAAGGCTCAGCCGCAAGAGACCAGAAGGAGAGGCCACACCGCCACCCCCTTTTGGCAGCATGAATGTCTGCCAAGCTGTTAAGCCTGGTCTCCTGCAAAAACAAAATGTCAGCTTCAACCCTGCTGAGCAAAAATAAGGCTATTTCCCGAGCTCTTACGGATTTTATGCTGGCAACATTAATGGTTGCCAAGCGGAGCGGGTCCTGCCATTAGGGCATTTGGGGCACTTGTTTCCTTACCTTAGGTCTACCCGGGTCCCCTACTGGCGACCTGGTCCTTTTCAAAACCCCTGGCGAGGGGTCATCTTCCATTGATGAAAACGCCCCATCCTCACTCTCAGAAAGGGCCTGATATCTATTTTTAACAGAAACAATCTCTATTCCGCCGTCCTGAGGGGCTCCCGCGTCGGGCTGCCTCCGTTTCTTTTTCTTCTTCCCACTCCTCCTCCTGGCCTCCAGCCAGGCATTGTCGTCCTCCCCTGTAGCCTGCCCTACCTCCTGCCTACCTTTTGCTGATGAAAGATGGGGAGCAGGAAAAGACACAGAACCCTCCACTGGGCCAGATCAGGCCTCCACCACCTGTTGTACCAGGACCGGCCTGTCTATAGGTTCACCAAGGGGGGGGGGAGATCCCGCACGGGCAACTTATCAGCCCCAGCACCACTCTCCTGGGCCACTATTTTGGATGGTATGCTCCCCGGAACTGCTTGCACAACCTCTGGAGAAGATGTCCCAGCAGGAACAGGCACCTCACCCCGGGCATGCCAATTCTTCGCCGCCCACGGTCATGAGGCGTAAGAATGCCCCAACTCCTCACAGAGGTTGCACCTAATTGCCGTGCATTCTCTGGCTACATGACCGATGCCTTGACACAAAGGGCATTTCTTTACCGCACACCCTATGGCAAAATGCCCCTTTTCCCCACACCTGTTACACACCTTCGGCTGGCCCTGATAAAAAATGACCAAACGATCCCTTCCCAGGAAGGAGGCCGAGGGGATATGCTGCACAACGTTATCCACCACCTTAAGTTTTACCACTGCCGACCAAGCTCCGGTCCAAATCCCCCTACTATCCAACACCTTAGATAATGCACTCTGAAGATCACCAAACTTCTTGATCCATCTCTCTAGATCAATTTGTGGAATGGATTCATTCCTTACCAGAATTTTTATCCTTTTAACCAGAGACTGTCTCGAAATTAATTTGGGGGGAAAAGCCCTCCCACCTTTTATCACTCTTCCACTCCCTCTCGTATCTCTCCCAGAAAAGGTCTAATGACTCTGGCTTAAAAAAGGAGAGGTCTATCTCAGAAGTTCCCACATGGAAGATTAGAGCAAAGATTTCTATCGGTTTGAACCCCATTCCCAGGATCAGATCCACCACTGTATCTCTCTTTGGGGGGCTACCACTTCCTACCCACTTTATTAAAACTACATTCCTTCTCTGGAAGGTGCTCACCGTGGGAGAAGCAGTATTAGAGGGACTAGACCCTGCCCCTTCACTCAGGACTCGCCTATCTTGTAGGACCGCAGAAAAGGAACGTTTAGGGGCACCAGATGCCTCTGCCAACATTGGTCTAAGGGTTATTCCCCACACTCCCTCTCCCTCTCTTGGGGCTCCACATGAAGCCGGCGCAGGGTGGCCAGAAGGAGCACGACAAACTCCCCCCGCAGATGTATTATCATGCACAGGCAATATCACATTAGCAGTATTTGCATTCGCAATTTTACCCTCCGGACCTGAGGTAACGGGCTTGACTGCAGGGCTGACCTTTGTAATTCCCAGCGCTGCAGCTACAGCCCTACCAACCCCCGATCCACACGGGACAACCTCCGTACCCTGACTCACCAGACCCTTTGCTACAGCAGTGTCCTTTTTTTCCCGCGGACAAGCCGCAGCCTGCAGCAGGGTTCACTGTCCCATTCTTGGAAACATTCTTGGACACAGCAGATGTCAACGGCAACTTTGCAGCTGGGGCAGCAACTGGAGACTCGGCCGCCAAGCCCTCAGTAACACCGGCTGAAGCGGCTTCCATCTCACCTGTCGCCTGATTAACCGCATCATCGCCACCAACAGAAACAAAAACTTGTGCCAGGTCCGAGTATTTGGGTGGATCAAAGAGGGGGTTCCCCCCATCTGGAAACGGGATCGGGATTGCAACCTTCACCCACTCCTGGGGGCTCTTCTTTACCGCATCTCGAGCGGACAAAGGTAACGCCTCGCCCGGCAATACCGGGCTCAACGCCGCCCTACCCGCACCCGAGGGAGCTTTCTTTCCTTTCACTTTCAAAAACTCTTTAGCCCGCCGGTACTCCCCTTCCGAGATCACCACCTCCTTATCATCCGAACACTCTGATCCTGATGACACAGACTCCTCACCCATCTCCTGCTCCCAGGATTCGTCCGATGAGGATTCTTGCCCTGCTTCCGCTGCTCCTTCCGGGGACACCGATCCTTGGATAGAAGCCACGGCGCCTTTTTCCTCCTCGTGGTGAATATCCCGCTGTACCAGCGGGGAGCCCGACTCTCCCGCAGCACACAGCCCGTTCTCAGCTTTCGCCACCGGCTTAGTTTGCATATCAGATACAGACCGCAAGGGAGGGGGGGTAGCAGGGGATTGTTTCACCCCATGCACACTAACCCCATTCATCAGGGACTCCCTGAAACCTGGGCACCGCTGTTTTAACAATAAAATCTTCTTTCTTTTCTCCACCTTAGCTTCCAGGTTCTCCACCTCCGGTTTAACCATTGCCCTCTTTGTGCTAAAGGTGCGATTCCACAGGACCTTTTTCCTTGCCAGGTCTCGCTTCTCCTTGGCAAGCTTTCTTTCCTCAACACCAATTAAAACTTTCCTCTTGCGTATAAGCTGTTCAAAATCTTTGCGAGAAACCCCTGGTTTAGGGCCACTTGTGATTTTCCCCAGGAAGAGCCAGGGGAGCCAAGGCATCAGCCTCCCCAGCCTCCTGCATGATTCAACAGTTACACTGCAACAGCACACGCCCTTGCTCACTGGAAACACAGAGCTCTGCAAAGCACAACCACACACGCAGGCTGCAGGCACCAGACTTGCCCTCCAATGGATCCTCGTTAAAGGATTTAAAGTGTACTCATTCCAATTACAGGGACCTCGGGTGTGTATCGGGATTACCACTATTTGCAGGTAAAATCCACGAGTCACACTTGGGATTACCACTAGGGGGGTTAAATCATTACATAACTTTTTAAGGACCCGATGATTATCTTTTTTAATCCAAATAAATTTTTATTAGATTTCCAAAAGGAAAGATTTTTGCCCACATGTCTGTCTTCAAATCCAGATGGATATTTCACACTGCTTAGCTGGATTACAATGTAGTACTTTATATTTATTCCTGCTTGAAACTGAGTTTTTTCCCCTGACATTAGCCTCAGCTGTTTTGAGGACTCCCAGAGCTTTGTGGAAAGAATGTATATAGTTCTGTATCCACTATGCGTATCTCCTTCATTGGATTTTGGGGTCTTATGTTTTCAGAGATACAAGGACTAATGCGTGCCCAAGCTCCTCCCATCATACTAACAGTATAGACAAATGTAAGTATCAGTGTAATAATAAAGAATTGTTACAGACCTTGTTTGAGACTTGTAGTTGAATAATTTAAAAGAATGCTGACAGGCCGGCTTTCCAACATTTAGAGGGTTCCTTGGCACACAAGTCCTTCCCACCATCCATTGACAACTTGTAAACTCAGGAAATAAGTTTCCTTGTAGGATAGTTGTGAAAGTTGTATTACAAGAAATAAAGTGTATGTTTATACAGTAGTTTTGTGGTTTCTCATAACATCTGCTGTTAGGAATTTTTGGTTTTGGAAGTTTTGGGGGCTTCAACTGGCTCTTAAACGTTTCAAAATGTGCTGCTATAAATTTACTTTTGTCACTGATGGTGGTACCAATGTCCACTGGACTACCAAAGTTTGTAAAGACGTTACATATAGTTGTGTATTCACTCTATGTATATCTCCTTCCTTGAGTTTTGGGGTCTTATGTCTTCACAGATACAAGAATTAAGGGATTATTGAGTGATTGTTAATTACTGAGTATGTCTTCACTGGCTTCCATTTCACCTTAGAATCAAATTCAAGCTCCTGTGATTTGCCTTCAAATCTCTCCACAGTTCTTGTCTCACTTACTGTTCTGACCTGGTAGAAAAATACTCCCTAGCCGCACTTTTCGCTCCAACAAAGACTACTAATGGCTTCGTCACTGATAACCTCATCACACGCACGGCGCCAAGATTTTCTAGAGCTGCCCCGACTTTCTGGAATGGTCTTTCTCCTCCTATTCAGCTTGCTCTTACTCCTGTGCTCATTTAAAAGAGCCCTCAATACCCATTTTTTCAAACTCACCTACCTGTATTCTTCTGTCTTTTTAAACCCTGACTACTTCCCCCCACTACATATCTCTCCTCTTATTGTGTATTAACTCCCCCACCTCCTATATTGTAAGCTCTTCGGGGCAGGATCCTCTCCTCCTCCTGTGTCACTCTGTATCTGTCTGTCATTTTCAAACCCCTATTTAATGTACAGCGCTGCATATTTTGTTGGCGCTATTTAAATATTGTTTATTAATAATAATGAGTGATTACGTTTTTTTTCTGACCATGAAAACAATACTTATACAACACCATAGGCATTATTGCATCAATAAAGTTGAAATTTGTTGGGATGTCCATAGGAACCAAGATTTAGCAAAAAAGCAGTTTATTTTTTTTATAAGAAAATCAGTTTTAGGGTGATAACGGAGACCAGGTTTCTTGAGCTTCAGCTGGAGCTACAGATAATTTATTTTATACTTTAAGTGAAGTACCAGTTTGAGGACCCTTGGAATATTAATTCTTGGCATACAGTGAACCTGAGTGATCTAGCAAACCTGGAATGGATCTGGTCAAGGATTCAAAACATTTGCTAGGAAAAAGACAAATGACTTGGAAGAAATCCATTCCAGGTTTGCTGGATCACCCAGATTCACTGCATGTCAAGATTTCAGATTCCAAGGGGAATTATCACATTTCAAGGAATAACTCGCATACTGAGTGAGTTGGAAATCTGCTGAATTCAACCATTTAAGTATGCACAGAAAAATCTTACTTTTGTTTCATATGACTAATTATTCTTTGCAAAGTAAATATTCCCTGGATTCACTGGGATAAGTAAAATTATCCTTGCAGGTAATAATTCAACTTGGTAGGTGAGCAGTTGAAATTCCTTTAGCAAATCAGAACTGTGATGTTCAAAATATGATTTAATAAAGCTCTCCAAGGCTGGGGACCATACACTTTCATCAGTGAACCTGGGTCATCCAGCAAACCTGGATTTATTTAAATCATTTGCTAGCAAATATTAGGAATTGTGGACCAGATCCATTCCAGGTTTGCTGGATAACCCTGGTTAACTGATAAAAGTGTATCCTTTCCAGCTTTAAAAAATCAAGCCCAATATCTATACAGACTGGATTCCCCAGGCTGGCAGTTCTCTTAAAGTAGAAAAAAGGCTAGTTGTATCTCCAGGAAAATTAAGGAACCTGAGCTCTGGAATCACCCTAAAATATATTTTCTTTGGAAAAATAAATATCATTTTTGCTAACTCTTGGTTCATATGGGCAACCCACAAGTTTCACATTTATTGTTGCTACAATGCCTATTTATCAGTATTGTGTTCATTGTGGGGAAAAAAAACTTGATTACCCGATATTACCTTAACCCTTGTATCTGTGAAGACATAACACCCCAAAACTCAAGGAAGGAGATAAACTTGGAGTGGATATACAACTATATGTAATGCATGCATTTTTGCTAACAGAGGACAGTTGGTGCCGCCATTAATGAAAAAAGAAATTCCTACTGTCAAGAAAAAAGCTCAGTTTCAAGCAGGAATGAATGTAACATACTACATTGTAACCTAGCTAAACAGTGTGAATTCTCCATCTGGATATGAAGACTGACATGTAGGGAATAAATATATTGTTCTTTATCAGGTTTTGAAATTATTTATATGTGTAAATAATTTTGTGTCATTAATTCAAAGCCCAAATAGAGACGCAATGTGGGAAAAACTAAGTATACCCCATGATTGAATAGCTTGTAGAACTGAAATTCTTGTAAAAGGACAATGATCCCATACACATATTAAGGTGTTATAAAGCCAAGGTCAACGTCCAGATAGAACAACCCTAATAAGGCTGATCACAAATGTCTGGAAACCTCAATGAGCTAAAGCAAATGAAAGAAGAGGCGGCCATAATTCCTCCACAATGATGTGAGAGACGGATAGAATCCCAGAGAAAACGATGACTTCAAGTGATTGCTGCTAAACCAGCTTCTAGCAGCTAATAAATCATGGAGTGTACTTAGTTTTTCCCACGTGGTTTTCCCATCCTGGTAAAGAAATCATGACACGGTGGGATCTGTTGTGTGTTCTTTTATATCTGAAGTTAGATTTATTAATTTTATAAGCTGTTGTTGTGATAAGTTCCCATTAGCAATCTTACCTGCCTGATCACTTTCTTCTGTCACCTGTGCGGGAATTACGTCATCCCAACCAATCAAGACAGCCGAAGATTGTAACCAGGAGAAGGAGAAGAAGAGATGGCAGAGCTGTGATGGAACGGGAACAGGTGAGTGCATCCAAATTCTGTGTTCAGGCAGGTAAGGTTATTATATTGCAGAAGGGACATCACATGTAACTTCCAGCAATAAAGAACCTGCATGATGATAAAATATAATAATTACCTACACTTTAACATTTGTTCTGCTGTCCTTTTCAGCAAAGGCACAGTTCTCTTCTACCATAAAACAATCAGCCTTCTCTGTGATCCTCAGAACTAAAAACAAAAAAAAAGTTTTAGCTATTCAGAATGCTAAAAATCAACAAAGGAAGAAAGCAATGGTGGGAAAATCAGTGTTGGAGTATTAGGAGGGGGCAGTTGGAGATCCCTCCCCCCATTGGTTAGATTCTCCTATATGCGGGCAGCACGGGGTATATTAACCCTTTGTGAAGCCTTTGGCAATGAGGAATAAATAAAAGCTCTCCATGTTTATAATCATATTCACATTACAGCAATGTATAACAACAATCCAATTTGTTCAATAGTTCATTAATATCACGGTATGTGCATTTTCATTTATATTTAGAAGTAAAAAGGAAAACTTACGGCTAATCTTACTTGTAGACTTGTAAAAGTGGCTCCTCTGGGAGCTCCTCGCATCTTTGCGTACTTCCGCAGACGACGAGCCTCACGTGACTGCTCCAGGCGTCACGTGCCTCTTCGTTCTTCTCCGTTCCCGTTGCTCCTATTGGCTCACGTGGTTCCTCTGCAAGCACTTTACGTGAACCCCGCCCCCGGGAAAAGGCGTCACTTTCTGGTATATTCTGCAAAAGGTTTTCTTCCTTCTTCTATTGGGCGGGCTTTTACCCCGGGGACCTTTTGTGAGTTTGTGCCTCTGCGGTTCAACATGTCCTCCGCCAAGTACCTGAAAGTTGTTGTCCTGGGACTCCGAGGGGTCTGTAAGTGGCTTGGAAGGGGCTTGATGTGATGTAGGTGTGGTGCCTGCTATGTGTTCGGGTGGCTGCTTTGCTCCAATTGTATTGTCCCCTTGCTGGTGCTCAGCCCAGTCATGGCACCCTTCATCTTCTGGGCCCCCACCTGCGGCTTTCCAGGGGCCCCGACACCATGAGGCTCCCCATACACTTTGCAGCCCGGCTTACCCTCCTAGATACCATCGGAGCAGATGGTTTGGGTCGGCCTCTGGTAGATGTGAATGAGATACCATAGAGATTTTACAATCACATTGCCAGGTGTAGGGTTATGTTACCCCAGGACACTATTCTAAGCCCCCATATATACCCAGAACACTATTCTAGATCCCTAAATATACCCAGGTCACTATTCTAGATCCCTATATATACCCGGATCACTATTCTTATCCTCCATATATACCCGGATCACTATTCTAATTTTCCCATACATACACGGCTCACTATTGTAATCCCCCATATATACCTGGATCACAATTCTAGATCCCTAAATACACCAGGATCACTATTCTAATTCCCCATATATACCCGGCTTACTATTCTAGATCCCCATATATACCCGGATCACTACTCTAATTCCCCATATACCTTATACCCAGAACACTATTCTCGATTCCTTAATATACCTGGATCACTATTCTAATTCCCCATATATACCCAGAACACTATTCTAATCCCCCATATACTGTATACCCGGATCACTGTTTTAGATCCCTAAATTTACCCAGCTCACTATTCTAGGCCGCCCACATATGTTAGGCTCACTATTCTAGGCCCCCATATATTCCCTGCCCTCTTTTTTTAAAGCCTATATATATCTGATTATTCTAAGCTCCTATACATGTTGGGCTCACTATTCTAGGCTCCTATATATACCCAGATCACTGTTCTTGGTCCCTATTTATACCCACCTTACTCATTTAGGCCCTAAATATTTATTTTGCTTGCTATTCTTGCCCCCTATATATAGCCAGCTGACTTCCCCCATATATACCATGCCCCTATAAATACCCAAATCATTTTTCTAATCCCCCATATATACCCGGCTCACTTTTCTAGGTCCCTATGCAGGTAGTCCCCGGGTTAGGACATCTGACATATGGACGCCTCCTAGTTACGAACGGGGCTTCCCTGCTTGTTCCAGCGCAGGATGATGGCTTGGAGGGGGACAGTTTGCATGACTTGCAGAAGAAATCTTTTCTAAGCACAGCTGAGGTTGTGGGTGATCTCAGGGGGTGAGCTCTTCTGCAACTTCTTGTAACTTCTTCTTTTATGACCAAGACAAACTCTGCAGTTGTTTCTTTTTGCATATCAAATCACAGCTTGCTTCAGAAGTTAATGAATGTCTAGGCTTCAAAAAGATTTTTTTTGGCTTTGTTTATATTTAACTCACAGTGAGGATTTTTTTTACAGTAGCTGACACCACACTACCTAATATTATGTTGAGACAAACATCTGTCCTAATTGCATTTATTAAAATAATGTACCTGTTCCGACTTACATACAAATTGAACTTAAGAACAAACCTACAGTCCCTATCTTGGAATTAACCCTTGGACTACATGTATATACCCGGCTCAATATTCTAGGCCCCTATATATACCCAGATCATTATTCTAATCCCCCATATATACCTGGATCACAATTTTAAGCCCCCATATATACCCGGCTCACTAATCTAGACCCCCTTTATATACCTGGGTAATTTTTCTAAGCTCCAAAATATACCCATTTATTTATTCTAGGCCCTTAAATACCTGGCCCACTATTGTAGGCCCCTATTTATACCTGGCTCACTATTAAAGGCCCTAAATTTATGCCCTTCTCACTATTTTAGCCCACTCTATATACCCCCTTTATATACCTGGATCACAATTGCAGGTTCATTTTGTCTGGCTGGGCTCCATCTACCATCATAACCTTTTCCATTCTTTATTCTTCAGGTAAAACGTCTCTGATCCTCCAGTTTATGAAAGGGAAATTCATTCATGATTACCACGCGAGCGAAGATAAATGTAAGTAACACTCAACCCCAGAGAAGTATCATCTGAGCATAGTTAGCTCTAAGTATTATCAGAACATTGGTAAGTAATAAGTATTATCTGAGCATAGGTAAGTAAAGTCCTATTCAAAGATAGAGAGAGTGAAATCTGAACCCAGTACCAGCTGGGTTTGTGGGGCCATATCAGTATATATCCTTCTATCTCCTGCACCACATACATATATATATATAGATAGAGATTACCAAATCCCATAAAGAGCACCAAGTACCACCCAACTATAGAAGACAATAAGTATTATCTCATAACAAAGAGCAGAAGTACCAGCCTACTCAGAGCAGTGAGTACTAGCTGACCATAATGAACAAAAAGACCATAATGAAAAATAGAGAAACCTAAGTATTATCTCTCCATTGAGAGCATCAAGTACTATATGAGCATAGACAGCAACAAGTACCATGTGGCCATGTAAAATAGCAAAAACCACCTTCCATAGAAATTAGCTGGTACCATCCAATCATACGGAGTACTAAGAAGAGCTAAGACGTTGGAGATCAGAAGGTAGCATTGAATCTACAGAGAACTATGTACAACCCAGCCATAGAGATCATTCGTAGCTGAATTTTCATATGTAATATTAAATATGACATGTTTAAATAGTGTAAATGTTTGTTTCCATCACCTCTTTTCTATTGCCTTTCCTAAGACTTTACAAAAATATTTTCCATGGATCGGGCTGAATATGAACTCTGCGTGGTGGATACATCAAGTCAGTTAAGTTATTGGGTCCTTTAGGATACAGTATAATATAACAATAGCTAATAGTAACAATAGCTGACCTATAGTCTTCCTATTCTACAGACTGAGTTCTCCTTCATTCCTCCATCCTACCTCTCTTGAGTTGATGGATACATTATAGTTTATTCGGTGGATTCCCTGAGTAGGTTGGTGTACTGATCTCCCTGATAAACTCTGTGAGCTCTCTTAGTGAACAGCCCCAGGAATCTCTGTTTACTGATTTTTCTACTAGGATTGTAGCGGCATTGACATTTGATTTTCTCTTTCTTTCCCTTCAGCTTTCATATTGCATCAGGACTACATAGAAAGCTGGAGGCTAAAACAGGGAAACTACGGTGTGTATTATTTTCTTTAATGTTTAATGTAAAAAAAAAGAATCATTCATCTCTAGATGTCCAAGAGTTTTGAGCTTGTATCTTCAATATTCCCCCCAGAAATGTTTTTAACCCGGATGTGAGGAAAGTGTAGACGGGTGGTAGCCGCCAAAAAGCAGCTGGGTGGTTACTGAAAAATTGCAAAAATACAGCTGGGACATTGTATCTTTCATGTGGATGCCAGTGAAGGGATAATTGTTTGACTCTTAAACCTTTTAAGTCTTTCTCCCCTCCTTCTGAAATTGTACAAATGAATGAATAAGAAAAAAATAGGAAAACCTGAATGCCCTGGCAGAATTTAAATATGACAGATCACATGACAGACCAGTGTTCTCCCCAGCCCCTTTTAGCCGGGCTCACCACCCGGCACTTTTCAGTAACCACCTGGCTATTTTTTTGGTGGTTACTAAAAAGTTGGGTCACAATACAGGCTTTGCCACCTACCTACATTTTATTCCCACCCAGCTTAAAAAATTTCTGGGTTGAACCCTGCGGATACAAACAATTAGCATTTGGATAGATAGAATGAAGGATGATAGGGCTGTCCCTGGTATTGTTAGTGATTTAGGATGGGATTGGTGGCATTCTGCAGCATGCAACAATGCATAATGTAGATTTTTAAAGAAGAAAAAAAAACATTTTCTCCTCTTGTTTCCTCTCTCTTTTTATCCAGTTCCATTTTCATTCCATCTTATCTTTGTGTCATTATTTCCCTTTCCTTCCTCTCACTCTCCTTTTCTTTTTCCTTCTAATACTTTCTCATTTCTCCCCATCTCTTTTCTGTTCTCTCTACCTTATATCACCCTGTAAAGTCATACGACCATTTCTTCAATAACATTCTTTTTCTCAATAAAAGATAAAAAGTACTATTTCATTAGAAACATAATGTAAATTGGTCATGATGCAGAATACAAACTACACATTTATTTCCTTTTTCTGGGTTGATTTTAATTTGGACAGCAAATAAAGCATTACTGTATCTATTTTTTTCAGCATGCCTGTTTCAGCATGCCTGTTGTTCTAGTGGGGTTAGGATAATCCTCCAGATCGGTAATTGTCTTATTATTCTCTTCTACTTTATTGGTAGCATTTGGCCATTTGAGATACAGATTTATTTTTTTCTGCAGTCATGCAATTTCACCAGAAGAAGGGAGAGCAATGGCAGATGTGTGGGATGCGCCATTCATGGAAGTGTCCGCAAAAGATCCAGAGGTAAAGAGTGAGCTTTTTAGCATTTGGAATGTACCTTGCCAGTGATTAAATATATGCAACAACGCAGTATGATTCAAGGGTCCTCATCTGTAGGAGACAAGCCCTGACAACCTGGGCCACACTTAATATTTATTATATTTAATGCTACAAAAGACCATTATAGACTGTAGAATGGTGAGAAACGTGAACACGTGCTACAGGTGGAGCTGGAGAAGTCTGTTGGAAATCACCAAAGGGTCACACTGTTTTACTGTCTCACCATCTTACTAAACCAGTAAAGCTTTAGAAAGAGTGGCACAGAGGGCATTGTCAATGCTTCATATTGCTATAGTGAATTCAGATAGAATTACTTTCATCAGTTTAGGTCTTAGTCTTCTTAAATCAGCTGATTCTGCTAATCTGCCTTCATTATATTAGGTGAAAGATTGCTTCTCAAGATGAAAATATAAGATAGAAAAAAATATGTATTTATCCTGAAAAAAGGAAGCTTAATGCAGCCACTGATAGGGACCAGTAAGCTGCAATAGATTAAAGTTTTGTTTTTGAATCAGATAAGCTTAATACCTTTCCAACAAGCATTATGTCTTTATTTTGCTCGATTGAAGATATACAGTCTGTTTTTCTGGGTGTGTTGAATGCCAATGTGCCCCGTATTCCATCTACCAGCCCCTAAAATTGCACAGAACATGGCACTGATGGAGAGCTGGCGGGAGGAACAATAGTGCACAATGAGTACCAAGATTTCAAACACAGCTGGAGGAATGCCAGATGTGAAGATTCTTATGATTGCTGTATTTGGTAAAGGAAGCAAAAAAATACTAGCTTGAGAAGTAAGTGTAACAGAGTGGAACTGATCATTATAAGCCATGTCCCCCCTCCCAAAAAAAAGTAGACCAAGGGCAAAGAACTAATCACCAGTATTGTCTATGGTGCTATGTATGTGCTCACTGTCCCTTGTTCTGCTTTGCATGGCCATCTTTGTAGAGGCTGTGCCTTTTCATATCAGAACCACCAATTAGGAGAACAGTGTGTAGCAGACTAGTAAAAATCTCCAAATCTGGTAAGTCGCAAGCAGCATATGGATCTCAAAATGCAAATATACAGCTTTGAGGCTGATCACCATAAACTAGGCAGAATTCCAGGGGGAAAGTACATTTTGTAGGGTCCTGCTAAGGCAAAATTACATTTCCAAATGTTCCTTATTGCATCAGCCCACTGTTGTAATTTTTACATACACATATTGGGCATAATTTATTAAAGCTCTCCAAGGCTAGAGAGAATAGACATTCATCAGTGAAGCTGAGTGATCCAGCAAACCAGGAATGGATCTGGCTCAGAATTGAAAACATATGCTTACAAAACAGCTAATGACAATGAAGAAATGCATTCCAGGTTTGCTGGATCACCCATCTTCACTGATTAAAGTGTATTCTTCAGACTTGGAAAACTTTAATAAATCAAAGCCATTGAGTCTGTTAAGGTATTTATCTGTGTAAGGATGGGTTAGTTTAGAATGAATTATTTGATTGTTTAGTTATCCTTTAATAAATTTGTATACTAGTTTTGGAAAAATTGTCCTCTATCGGATATCTCAAGATGTCTCAGTAACTCACCAACTCCTCTATTTTCGGTTATAGGAAAGCCAAAAGGTTTTTTTCAAAATTATTGAAGAAATAGATGGCCTGAATAGACCCCTGCCTGTACCACAAACCCCAAAACTTGAAGAAAAAAAAAATGTAAAAGACTATTGGAGCTACCAATGGCCACTGTAGGAAGTGTCTGCAACAATCAGCCCAGTTTGTGTTTAGTTCCTTTTGTTTGGAAAAAAAATAAGTGATATAATTCTAGCTTTATTGTGGCGCCACACTGAGTACTATGACGTGCAATGGAAATGTAGAGAGGGCTGGTTTGATCTGATTTCAGTTTGTGAGATCACGTTATGCTCATATGTTTTACACTGGAAAATGTGTGTTTATTACAAAAGTAATTATAATTATGGCTTGAATAGACCCTTCCCTGTACCATCAACCCCAGTAGTTTGAAAAAAAAAACAATTGCTGCATGTTGTAAGAGCCTGTTGTAGCTACAAATGGTCACTGGATGGGTGCAGAGCTCTACAGCATTCAGGCCAGTTCCGTGGAAGGAGAGGAATTGTTATTTTTCAAACTATAGTTTCTTATGTTTTACTTTGAAAAAAAATCTTTATTGCACAAATTTCTACCTTTATTGTGCAAACTGTGATATATAACATCTGTGACACCACCCTGAGCACTACGACATGCCCTGAAATATTTGTAAAATGATCATTTATTAGATTGTGCATGTGTCACACTGCCTTCTATTTGTGTGATCATGAGACCTCTTCAAGCTCAGATGTTTTAAAAGGTTTATTTTTGTTTATTGCAAGAAATAATGTTTCTGTATATTTCTATTTTTTTGTGCAAACTGTAAACTTGTGCCACCCCCCTGAGCACTTTTACATACACTGGAAAATGCAGATTTGTGATCATCGTGAATGTGTCGCACTGCCTTCTTTTTGTATGACCTGTGAGACAACCTAAAGCTATCACGTTTACACTGGAAAATGTTTGTTTTTTGCAAAAAATAAATAAAGCTGTTCTGTTTGTTTATTTGCAGTCTTTGCAGTAAATTGTTTGTATTTGAGCTAGTCAGTAGTCACCTTTCAAGACCTTTTCACAGTCCCTCAGTCTTCAGTAATGGTAAACGGAACTAAATCCGGCATATGCTGGTGTTAGATGCTCATGCGCAGCTCAGTGATAAGTGTGATTAATTGCAAAACATACATTACTTGTTCCTTCTGCAATACAATTTTTGCCTGATCGCTGATTTTCAAAGCTGACCTATAGAGAAATTTTTTTTTTATGAAGCATTGTAGTGTCGCTAAAAATAACTGTTCTCAGCCCTGTGCTTGCTGGAAATGGATTAAATGATGTTGGGTGCCATTAAGCCTGAAGAGAGACAGACACTTAAACACAGCTGTCTGAAGAGGTAAGCATTGGAGAGGAGGTGAGTATCTTTTATTTTATAAATACCAGATATAGATACAGAGTGCTGAAGCTGGGTTGAAAGTAAAGCAACGTGTCCCCAAACTAGTGAAAAACCACCTATAAATAAGAAATGTATTACCTATACCATCATACGGTACCCCAATAAAAATAGATAAAATTTACTCCAGGAATCAATGCTTCTGATCTGGAAGCCTTATTTTCCATTGCTTTCTGGGGTTCCTTCTTTTGTCCCCTTCCTCATAACTTGTCAGATATAATTGTTATATAATAAATTTCAGGCCAGCAGGGTCCCCTTTTACAGTGTGCCTTAAAAAAACATTACTGTTAACATTGCTGCCATTTTCCTTTATTAGCCCACCGTGCCTGCTAGAAATATGATTGTTTTTTCTCATAGGAAGATGCCGGGACTGCCTAGTGATTCAGGTGCCCTCTTATGAAAGGGCACATATTGGCTCCAAACAGTTTTTTGGCACCATGGAAGAGGCCTACCAAGGCTCCATAATTACCCAACCCTTGCCAAAGCAGGCATGTCATAACAACCTTCAACACACTAACTTGAAAATTGACTTCTAGAATGTAAACTTAACATACATTAAACATGTAATTTTATGATTTCCCTTCTCCAGCACCGATCAGTGTCTATCATTCAAGGCTGTCCTGACTCAAACAATTAGATCCAACCTAGGATTCAGGACAACATCATAATCTGACAAGATGGTACCTAAATTAATAGCACTGTGTTCTGTCTCTGAGATGGCTACTAAACAAGAAAGCATGCAAGTTAGATTAGAACAACCATGAAATTGTGTCAACCACCAAACTTTAGTAGCACCTTCCTAACTTGTTTCTTTAGATTGGGTGAAAATTGTACTTCTTAAAGGGAGGTGATCATAAACTTGAGATCTTGTGACAACTGTCAATGGTAAGTTGACAATTATTCACTACAACTTCTGAGGTATAGTAAAAGAATCAAGGTTTTATTCACGCGTGGGAAACTCACAACAGACAACGCAATAGAGGTTGGGACTGTCCTTTCCTCTGTCTAAAGGAGTTTCTGAAAACTTTAGCCAAAATCTATATTTTATCTACTTCAGTTCCTTGCGTCACCAGTCATCCAATTCTGGGCTGGTCTCTTTAATTTGCCTGGAGACAGACGAAGTATTATTTTGCTTTTTACTGCCGCTGTACATTCCACTTTTAATTGGTTTTCTTGGGGTGGGTTGTAGTTTCCATGGTCTCCTTATCTGCTGGCAGTTTTCTATGGTCTTCTTATCTGGTTTCACTTGACCAGGTGCAAGGCCAAGGCGCCTCCGGGAACCGAAGTAAAGAACACAAATAACTGAGTTAGTCATTTTAAAACAGAATAATGTAGTTTGAGGTAATTCTCACTATACTTGTGGCTAGTATATATTCTATATACATTCACACAACTTAGATTTTATTTGGGTGCAGAACAAAGCGAGTTGAATATCTTCCCGCTGGTTTACCAGCCCATTCATTGATCAGCAGAGCCCGCAATCCCCGGGCACTAGAGGTTAATTAATCGCACACAGAAGGATTCCCAGGGCTGCATGAATGAAATTAGTGACATTTTGGTAATTAAACAATCAATCTGCAACCTCTGAAATGGGTACAAAGCTTTAGGTAAATTGTTTCATAGGGTTTTTTTTCTTTTACAAGGTTTCCAGGATTATACAATTGACACATCTCACATTTGACAAAATTGTTCTGCAACAGTAGTAAATCCTGGGACAATCCAATGTGTGTGTGAAAACATAGATCCTTTGGCCCTGATTTATTAAAGCTCTCCAAGGCTGGAGAGAATACACTTTCACCAGTGAAGCTGGGTGATCCAACAAACCTGGGATGGATCTGGTCCAGGATTCAAAGCATTTGCTAGCAAATGACATTGAAGAAATCCATTCCAGGTTTGCCTTATCACTTAGCTTCACTGATGAAAGTGTATTCTCTCCAGCCTTGGAGAGCTTTAATAAATCAGGCCTTTTGGACAGATGACATGGGCCATGCATTGCCTCAGCTAGATATGTACACAGCATAGAATCTACCATCCTCATGGGTTCAAAGTCTGTCTTTCTCAAAACATCCTTGAATTTTTGATTTTTTTTATTTTTTTATTTCTCATTAGTTTGCAGTTGCAGTTTCTTTAAAACTGTTATGTCTACCTGATCACGTTCCTCAGGATAGGAAGTGGCCACAAAAACATCTATGTAGGTTTGGTACCATTTAATGCTGCTAATATATGCCATGACATCAGCCTTTTCATTACCAACTAAAAAATCATCAGTGCCTTTAGTATGGGCTTCACATTTTATTATCCCTACCTTGTTTGTCATAAAGCCCCTCAATTACAACAACTGGCCAAATCATGACATATGCCAAAGATATAGTCTGAGTCAGTGTACACCATCTCTTTCTTCCCTTTAGCTAATATACAGGCCTGCATCAGAACCANTACCTCTGCCACCTGGGCTGATTGATTTCCAGGTAGTTTCCCCTAAATTAACACTTAATTAAGATTAATGATCTTGAGTAACAACAGAATATCCAGAAATTGCATTTCCTTCCTCATTATATCAAGACCCATGTATGAAAACAGTAAGATCAGCATCTTTGATTGGGGAATCCTTCACTCTTTCAGCTTTCTCATATTTACATTACATTACCTCATAACAATCATGACCTCTCATTTCCAAACTTTTAGTCCCTGATAACAAAGTAGCTGGATTTAAGGTTGCACACATTTTAAGGGTAACCAAAATTCAATTTTTACTGGAGCACAGTTTTTCATGAGTCCTGTATTTCCTTCTGGTCCTGTGCTGCAGTTTGAAAGGGGCCAAGTCAAATTTTAGTGGGAGTGATTTCTAATAAGGGCCTAATCCCCCCTAAGGTCCCCCCCGAATCCAACTACTTTGTTCTTTGTTATCAATCCCAATGTTTCTACCAAGCTTTTGACTTGAAAGACCCCTTCTATCATATTTCCTTTTTAGTCAACCACATCCCAGTGACCCAAAAATTCTGATTACCCACTCTCCATACCCATCATCCCTCTTTAGATGATGTATCGTTTCCCCTACTGGCAAACACTGAGTGGATTCAGTGGCTCCCAAGTGATCCCAGCTAGGGTAGGCCAATTTCCCTATCCCAACGACTGGTTGAACAGGTCCCTCCCCTGTTCCTCTTGGCCTCAAACAGCCGAAAGCGTCTCTGACTTGCTCTGGATCGCTCCGTCAGGGGGCTTTCTTGTTCTGCCTTGATAAATTCCCTTCCCTGTATGTGAATCTTTCCAGATACTCCAGAGCCAGTACATCACTGTCATAATGATTACAATGACATAAAAACCTCTTACTACACGAGCTGATATTTATAAACAACTGACTTTACGATTCTAATGATGCACGAATTACAAATCCCTGTTAGTAATTACAAAGAAGATAAAGCAATTATAACAAGACCATTCTGTGCGGCACTGCCTAGTGGCTTTCCATTCAGAGAATGGGGGCATCTTGACATGTGCCAGAAGCAAGGGTCAACTGTTTCTTTTACAGTCAGATGCCCGTCAGTCAAACTACACTCTGCAGTTCCTATGTGTGAAACCACCTAAACCTCACACAGGCTAGTAATGCTACTGATGGAATACAGTCTCTTTATCAATCAGACCACCTCCTTGAAATCGACCTAGTGATGTCCTCACATACAATATCTATGCCTAGATAGGATGATCAATACAAAAACTGCAGCAAACAATACCCACATAAAGGTTCCAGCATCTGGACTGCAAGAATGTATTATCCCTTTCACTCCCAGTGAGGTTTTATAACCACACTGTACATCAGTCCGATACAACATTCACACAAAGTACTAGTTTATAGCAAGAAGTGCAGTTCAGGTAACAACTTACTAACTCAGGTGAGCGAGCTGGTGGAAGAGAGCAAGGTAAAAACAGACCTAAAAGGGTAGAAAGCTTACTATAGGCGGGCTGCGTGTCTAGTTTGACCCCACTCTCTTCAGCCCTAGTTTTCGCTCATCCAGGAGTTCAGTCTTTCCTCACACAGGGCACCAAATCCCTTTTGAAGGAACAGTGACTTCTTGCTATAGAAGGAGCTTTCACAGACACATATGTGAGAACAATAAAGGTGGTTATTGTTCAGATTTTTTCCAAAAAGATGGTGGTATTTAAAAAAAGTAAGGTAGGTGGTATGGAGAAGTAATTAAAGGTTGGAGTGATAAATGACTCTTTAGGAATCCTGACTTAAACAATTATGGCCAGAATATCCTGGGAACCTCCCCAAAGGACAGACAGAGACAGAAAAGAAACGCAATCATTTAGTATTGTCTATATTAGTAATTTTCCTTCTCAAGTGCCAAACTATATTTGAACATCTCATAGAACAATGGTCATTTGGTCATAAGCCTGAACCCAGAGATCCTCCAGGGGCAGTTGGGAAAAAAAAGGTGTAGATGACAAGTATTTTGTTGATATGAGGCAAAATCCTTGTATATTTTATGATTCCTTCTTATATAAAATCATAGAGTCCACATCAATGCCGATGAGTGCTGACCCCCAGGCATGCATGCATTTATCAGACCAAAACCAATCCGGGGCCCCCGGCCCCTCCTCGGCGACTCTAGATAACATTGGGCCAATCGCACGTCCCGTTAACGGCGACGATACATTCGGATGTCTGCCCTATCAACTTTTCATGGTACTTTCTGCGCCTACTATGGTGACCCCGGGTAACGGGGAATCAGGGTTTGATTCCGGAGAGGGACCCTGAGAAATGGCTACCACATCCAAGGAAGGCAGCAGGCGCGCAAATTACCCACTCCCGACTCGGGAAGGTTGTGACGAAAAACAACAATACAGGACTCTTTCTAGGCCCTGTAATTAGAATGAGTACACTTTAAATCCTTTAACGAGGATCCACTGGAGGGCAAGTCTGATGTCAGCAGCCGTGGGTGTGGCTGTGTCTCTGAGAGCTGTGCTGAGAGATCGTGCTCAGGGTTTCAGAGAGGCGTGCCCTTGTTTTCCAAAGCCGTGCAACAATGCAGGAAACCCAGGGAGGTTTTTGCCATGGTCCCCCGGGCTCCGTCTGTGGAAACTATTGGTGATGTGGAGGACTTGACCTGCAAACCTAAGCCTGGGGTTAGCAGGTGGGAGTTTGAGCAGAGAATCCGCGAAAGGAAAGAACTTATTGGTATGGAGGAAAGGAAGCTGAGCAAAGATAAGCGTGACTTAGCAAAAAAGAAAGCACAATGGAACCGCACTTTTAGCACAAAGTGTGGGAAGGTGAAACCGGAGATAGAGTTGCTGGAAGCTAAAGTTGAGCAGCAAAAAACTAAGCTGTTGGTCCTTAAGCAGTTGTGCCCTGGCTTTAAAGAATCGCTCGTCCGGAGGAGTAGTGCCCGTGACTCAAGGCAGACAACCCCTACCATCTCGTCTGTGCAACCGGTGGTTGCTGTGGTGGCCGGGCAGGATGAACAATCAGCGGCTAAGATGGAATCATAGGCATCAGAACCGGGCTGACAGAATCTCCAGTCGGGTCAGCAGAAAGAGCCAAGATGGCGCCTTGGCGTCCACCACTAGAGAGTTTGTGATGCAGGGTCCGGGTTCCCTTCTGCGGGACACTAAAGAGGAGCATTTCTCATCCTCAGATGAGTCCTGAGAGCGACAACTGAGTGAGGTTTCCCTATCCTCAGGTTCAGGGTTCTCAGAGGAGGAGGCGGTGTTATATGAGGGGGAGTACCAACGTGCTAAAGCCCTGCTACAAGCAAAGAGGAAGACCAAAGCGGTCCCCGGTGGGGCAGTGTCAGCTCAAGTGTCACCGTCTGTTGGAGATCTGGTTACATCTGGAGGTGAAAGACATGCGGGTCTCAGGGAGGTAAAGCAGACTTGTAGTTGATGTTATCACCAAGAAGAGGGCTCCCTCTGTTTGTTCATTTATGGACTTGGACTCTGTATGTGACAGTGATGTTGTCGGGAATAGTTTGGCGGAGGTGAAAGTAGTAACAACTGACGCTGCACAGGAAAACCTCAACGTTCCCGTAGTGGCAGAGTTAAGCTTTGCGGCAGAGAGCGGGGACACAGCTGTAGTAAGAAGGCAGGGGAAACAGGTCCCGTTGTCTGTGCAAGATGGACAGGGGGATGTGGGGGCGAAAGCTGCCATGCTTATTGATAAAGTTGGCACGGCAGTCAAACCTGCTACCCCGGGTCCAGAGTATAGTAGGGTGTGTGATACTGCTCTGAATGAACCATATAATGCATCTGTATCAGGTACAAAAGTTCCCCAGGCTTTTCCCCCTCAGTCCGTGTCATCTGTTAGTGCCCCTATGGGTGTTGTGAGGGGAAAAGGGGATTTGACAACCTTGGGTGTGACGGGAGCTTCTTCCACACGTAGTTTTGCTGCAGTGGTACAAAATACCCCCCGCCTCTGGTGTAGGTATGATGCCTGGGCCCTCTGCTTCGGTATCCCCTGGTGCAAGTGGATATCAGTGCAAAAATGTGGTTCAGATTATGTGTGTGAGCAGCGGTACTCCCCCCACGAGAGATGTAGTAGTGGATTTGATTTTGGAAATGGGCTTTAGACCAGCCAAAATTTTTGCGTTGATATTCCATATAGGCACATGGGAAATAGACCTCTCGTTTATGAAACCTGAATCATTGGACATCTTTTGGGAGAAGTACGAGAGTGAGTGTAAAGGCACTAAGGGATGGGAGGGATTTTCCCCTAGACTGGTCTCTAGGCACTGTTGAAAAAAATTACTATTCTGATAAGGAATGAGTCAATTCCTCAAGGAGACTTGGAGAGATGGCTCAAAAAGTATGGTGAGCTCCAGAGCCCCCTATCAAAGTTACTTGATAGCCGGGGTATTTGGACAGGAGCCTGGACAGCTATGATAAAACTGAAGCTGGTAGGCAATGTAGTACAACATATTCCCTCTGCCTCTTTTCTAGGGAAGGATAGGTTGTTAGTTTTCTACCCGGGACAACCAAAATTATGCAATAAGCGTGGAGAAAAAGGTCACTTCGCGGCTGGATGTACGGTGAAAAAATGCCCATTGTGTCAGGGCATTGGGCACCTTGGCACCCATGGACAAAGGAGGTGCTGGAGGCCGGCTGGGATATGACAGCGTTTTTTTAAATAGTATAGCTAGGGAATCAGCTTGGTCGATGCACACGTTCGATGCAATCCAGGCAGCACGGGTTTCACCTATAGGCGAGGTAACTGTCAGAGTAGGATAGACAGGTTTTTTTGAAGGAGAGCGCCGCTTGTCTGGCACCGGCGTGTCAGGCGGTGGAGTTTTCCGATCACTGTATAGTAAGAATGACACTGGGGGCCTCATGTATCCCTCAGAGGGGTAGGGGAATCTGGAGATTGACAATCTTTCGAGGATTTCTTTCAGTCGCTGGTGTCGATCCTGGATTTGTGTAGCAGCAAAGCCGAGTGGTGGAAGATTCCGAAGGGGCGGATCACCAGGTTTTTTAAAGCTGCTAGCAAAAAGATACAGTTGGATAAGTACTCAGCCTACCAAGGCCTGCGGAGGAGACTCGACCGTCTTGTCTCGAACGGTGGAGATCCAGGGGAGATCTCTGAGGTGAAACTTCTCCTCAAGAATCACCAGTATGACAGGCACGCTTCTCTGGTTCTGGAGAGGGACTACAGGAAGTACCACTCTCCTGACCCTTACCAGAATTGCAAGAGGGGTATAGCAGTTAAGTTAGTTACTGGGTTGAGGAACAGCTCCGGATCTCTGGAAAATCCAGGGCAGAGATCTTGGAAGCAGTTGGCTCTTTTTATGCCAACCTTCTTGGGGAGAAGATCCTCTATCGAGAAAAGATGGAGAGTTTTTTGGACTCAACACCAGGTTTGAACAGGGGCACCCTGGAGACCACTTTGGACGGTGAGATCACTGTAGCGGAAGTTGTCCGGGCCATTGAAGGGCTTGCTGTCAAGAAGTTGCCGGGGCCAGATGGGTTGACAGCCGAGTTCTACAGAACTTTCAAGGCCCTTCTGGCTCCCTATTTGGCCGAGGTCTTTAATGGTTGCCTGCGAGATGGCTCGCTCCCCTCGTCCATGAGACAGTCAGCAGTGATTCTACTGTCCAAAGGGAAAGATGTGACATTGCTGGAGAACTGGCGCCCCATCAGTCTCCTCAATGTGGATAGAAAGATCTTGGCAAAAATTTTATTCTGGCGCTTGTCGTGAGCCAGCATTGTTCCGTTCCAGGTAAAAGCACACTGTCTGCAGTGTGCACAGTCCGGGAGGCCATGGAGCGGTGCAGGGTGGCTGGCTGGGTAAAGTACATGCTAACTCTGGATCAGGGTTAAGGGTTAGGGTTAACCATGAGTACCTCTGGCTGCTCCTTGGGAAGTACGGCCTGGGTGAGGGCTTCATTGGCTGGATATAAACATTGTAAAAAAGGGGCGGAGAGCTTTCCTCTGATTAATGGTTGGTTGGGGAAGCCTTTCGGGGTTGGTTTCGGGGTGCGACAGGGTTGCCCACTGAGCCCTCTGTTGTACGTCTTCGCCATTGATCCTCTGATTAAGAGGATGGAGGAGGGTCGTCTTCAGAGAGTCTCTTTGGGTCCTGGGGCGGAGCCTTCCCTGAGTGTGGTGACTTATGCTGATGACGTTTCTGTCTTCATCTCGGGACTGGTGAGGCGCAGGTGGTGGTTTCTGAGGTGGGACAGTATGCAGAAGCATCCAGTTACTTGATCAACAACGAAAAGAGTAAAGTTCTCTGGTTAGGAGAGGAGGAAGGGGGCTTCGAACTCCCGGACACCTTCCCGGCGCCCAGTGTGGAAGCCAAAGTCCTTGGCATCAAATTTGGCCCAGGCGATTATGGCCTGAAAAATTGGGAGTGCAGGTGGGGAGTTTGACTGGGGCGGTACACCTGTCAAACGGTAACGCAGGTGTCCTAAGGCGAGCTCAGGGAGGTCAGAAACCTCCCGTGGAGCCGAAGGGCAAAATCTCGCTTGATCTTGATTTTCAGTATGAATACAGACCGTGAAAGCGGGGCCTCACGATCCTTCTGACTTTTTGGGTTTTACGCAGGAGGTGTCAGAAAAGTTACCACAGGGATAACTGGCTTGTGGCGGCCAGTGTTCATAGCGACGTCGCTTTTTAATCCTTCGATGTCGGCTCTTCCTATCATTCTGAAGCAGAATTCACCAAGCGTTGGATTGTTCACCCACTAATAGGGAACGTGAGCTGGGGGACAAGGGGGCAAACACTGCCGGGCTTGGTGTTACAGTCAGCACGGCAGTCAAGCCTTTTGCCCCGGGACCAGATAGCAAGTCAGTGTGTAAAGATGTTTTACATGTTGTAAGCACGGTATCTGTGTCGGGTGGTAATGTTCCCCCTGGTGTTTCCCCTCAACCTGTAGTGGGTCGTCTTAATCAGAATGTCATCTGGTCGCCCTAGGGGCCCCAGCAGAGAGAGGGGACAACGGGTGTTGGGATTGTGCAGGGAACAGTGGAAATATCGTCAGTTGCAGATGCACCTGGTGTTTCTTCCAGGTGCATCTTTTCATCGGTGGTGCAGAATACCCCCTCGCCAGGTGCAGGGATGATGCCCAGCCCCTCCAGCCTGGCATCTTCTGGGGGTAGCACCTTTCAGCGCAGGAATGTAGTGCAAATCAAATGGGTGGGCAGTGGGAATCCCCCGACAAGGGACACTGTGGTAGATTTGCTCCTGGCTATGGGCTTTAAACCTGTTGATATCTTTGCCCTGATTTTTCATGTGGGAACATCAGAGATTGACCCCTCTTTTCATGAAGCCAGAGTCTTTAGACCTTTTCTGGGAGAGGTATGAGGGGGAATGGAAGGGTACTAAGGGGTGGGAGGGCTTCTCCCCTAGGTTGATTTCCCGGCAATCCCTGATTAAGAAAGTCACGATCTTGGTGAGGAACGAATCGATCCCCCAGAGTGACTTAGAGAGGTGGGTGAAGAAATATGGGGATCTTCAGAGTTCCTTGTCGAAAGTGATGGATGGCAGGGGAATTTGGACTGGGGCTTGGACTGCAACGGTGAAGCTCAAAGTGGTGGGCAATGTGGTTCAGCACATCCAGTCAGCTTCCTTCTTGGGAAGGGACAGGCTGGTAGTGTTCTATCAAGGCCAGCCTAAATTGTGCGGGGAGAAGGGCCATTTTGCCGTTGTTTGCACTGTTAAGAAATGCCCTCTCTGACAGGGCATTGGACACCTGGCAAGGGAGTGCACGGTAATAAGGTGCAACCTATGTGAGGAGCTGGGTCACTCTTATGCATATTGTCCATGGGCAGTTAAGAACTGGCATGCCCGTGGAAGTGTGCCTAGTGTAGCAGGAATGGAACCGCTGGAGGCTGTGACATCTGGATTTGTGACTGTGCCGCTCATTGTTCCGCCCCCTAAGTAAGTGAGTGTCCCAGTGATTGCTGTTTCAGCTGGTATGCAGCCAGGTGGGATTTCCCCCCGAACTGCTCAGGTTCCTGCCCCATCTGGTGTATCAGTTCAGGTGCATTAGACGGCAGTGGTCACCCCCCCCCCCCTGCTTTGTCTGAAGCAGGTGGTCCCACCAAAGGTATCTCGTCAGGCCCCGCCCCCAAGCCTCTAAAGTTAGGAGCAGCAATACCACCGGGCAGGAGGCAGGTCAGGATCCTGTGGAGGGAGATGACGACTGGCTCGAGGCCAGAAGGAGAAGCGGGAAGAAAAGGAAAAAATGGAGACAACCTGCCGCGGGAAACGTTCAGGACAGTGGGGCAGTGTGTCTCACCTCAGCAGGTTTCAGGTCTTCTCAGGGGATGAGGATGAGGGAGAATCAGTGTCTTCCATGGAAGATGACCCCTCACCTGGAGTTCTAAAAAGACCTAGGTCACCGGCAGGGGAGGCAGGGAGACATAAGGTAAGGAAGCAGGTGACCCAAATACCCTGATGGCTGGGCCCTCTCCGCTCTGCTTGGCAACCATTAATGTTGCCAGTGTGAAATCAGTAAGAGCTCATGAAGTAGCCTTATTTTTGCTCAGCAGGTTTGAGGCTGATATTTTGTTTTTGCAAGAGACCAGGCTGGAAAGCTTGGCGGACATTCATGCCGCCAAGAGGGAGTGGCGTTGCGGTCCTTCTTTCTGGTCTCTTGCGGCTGAGCTTTACAGCAGAGTGGCGGTTCTTTTTAAGACCGACAAGGTGACCTGCCGGCGGGTATTGGAGTTGGAATTGGGGAGATGCATGGTCTTGGATGTCTCTGCAGGGGGGCATGAACTGCGCCTTATTAATGTCTATGCGCCCCAGACCAAGTGGGACAGGAAGTGCCTCTCTGCAAAGATCAAGCCCTTCCTTTTTACGTCCCGGCAAGTGGTCTTTGGTGGTGACTTCAATACCATTGTTAGGCCCTTGGACAGAGGAGGTAATGGAGGCCGGCTGGGATATGACAGCGTTTTTCTAAATAGTATAAGTAGGGAAGCAGGCCTGGTCGATGCACACATTCGCTGCAATCCGGGCAACACTGGCTTCACGTATCAGTGAGGTAGTTGCAAGAGCAGGATAGAGATAGGTTTTTTTTGAAGGAGAGCTCCGAAGTGTCAGGCGGTGGAGTTCTCTGACCACTGTATTGTAAGTGTGACACTGGAAGCCTCAGACACCCCTCAGAGGGGAAAAGGGATCTGGAGATTGAATCCGGCGCTGTTGGAGGACAAGAGGGTAAGACAATCTTTCGAGGGTCTCTTTCGGGCACTGGTCTCAATTCTGGATTTGTGTAGCAGCAAAAATGCATTTTGATAGGTATTCTGCCTACCAAGGTCTGCGGAGGAGACTCGATCGTCTTGTCTCGAACGGTTGAGATCCAGGGGAGATCTCTGAGGTGAAACTTCTCCTCAGGAAACACCACTTTTTAATGGCTGTCTGCGAGAAGGCTCGCTCCCCTCGACCATGAGACAGTCAGCGGTGATCTTGTTGTCCGAAGGTAAGGTTATGACATTGTTGGAGAACTCGCGCCCCATCAGTCTCCTCGATGTGGATAGGAAGATCATGGCAAAGATTTTGTTTTGGTGCTTGTTGTCAGTGGCAGAAGAGTTAAATTTCAGGTGGCCAGCACTGTTCTGTTCCTGGGAGAAGCACATTGTCTGCAGTGTTCACAGTCCGGGAGGCCGTGGAGCGGTGCAGGGCGGCTGGCTGGGGAAAGTACTTGCTAACGCTGGATCAGTCCAAGGCTTTTGATAGGGTCAATCACGAGTACCTCTGGCTGCTCCTTGAAAAGTACGGCCTGGGGGTGGGTTTCATTGGCTGGCTAAAGACTTTGTATCGAGGGGCTGAGAGTTTCCCTCTGATTAACAGTTGGTTGGGGAAGCCTTTTAAGGTTGGTTCAGGGGTACATCAGGGTTGCCCACTGAGCCCTCTGCTTTATGTATTTGCCATCGAACCTCTGGTTAGGAGGTTGGTCGTTTGCGGGGGGTCTCTTTGGGGCCTGGTACAGAGCCTTCCTTGAAAGTCGTGACCTACGCTGATGATGTTTCTGTCTTCATCTCTGAGCCTGAAGAGGCGCAGGTGGGGCAGTATGCTGAAGCTTCTGGTTCTCTGATCAACGGTGAAAAGAGTAAAGTTCTCTGGTTAGGGGAGGAGGAAAGGGGTTTCGAACTCCCAGACACCTTCCCGGCGCCCAGTTCGGAAGCAAAAGTTTTAGGCCTCCTTTTTGGCCCAGGCGATTATGGCCTGAGAAATTGGATACACAGGCTGGCTGATGCCGCAGACAAGGTAGCACGCTGGAAAGGGTGGCGGCTCTCCTTGAGGGAAAGGATTGACCTTATCAAGAACTATTTGATACCTGTTTTTATGTATGTTAGCTATGTCTGCATCTTCCAAGCATCTTGCTATTCAAGGTTGTTCAGCTGTTTTTTTCCAATTGTTATGGGAGAACAGGCTGAATGTGGTCAAGAGGAGTGTGACATACCTACCTAGGAGGATGGGTGGCTTAGGCATTGGCAACCCGACGATTTTCTTCTCCCTGCTTTTCAATAAATTGAATTTTTCCCAACATGCTTGCAGGGAGGCCTCCTAGGTGGGTTATCTCTCTTCAGGACCGGTTTGGTCCTTTTCTGGAGGCCTGGGTGAATGGTGGTGCGGTGAAAAGACTGAGGGTCCGTCATGGCAATCTGCCGCCTTTTGTTGCCCAGTGCCTGAAGTTGCTTAGGCAATGGCGGGTGACGGCTGAGGAGGTGAGATCCCTGCCCAGGAGAGATCTTGGAAAGAGGGTCTTGGACTTGGTGTGTCACGAGCCATTGGCCTTGAAAGATTGCCCGGGTCAGGTGCTTGAGGGGGGTTGCGCTTGCTGAATTTGGAGCGGGTGCCACTAAAGTTCAGGGATCTGACCTGGCTTGCCTTCCACGGCAGACTATGTGAGGGGCAGTCTGAAGTACCGTGCTGTGGGGGACCGTGGGTGCCCCAGGCCCGAGTGTGGAGGGGTAGAGGAGTCCATGGACCACTTCCTGCTCCATTGCCCTTTTAACAGAGATCTACAGAAGGGTGGAGAGTGCTCTGGGTATCTTATTCCTCTCCAGGCTAAGGTATGCAGAGTGGGTGTATGGGGCTTTCCAGTCTCGCCAGGGCTTTGATTTTGATACACTTATTTTAGTTATTGTAGTGGTCCGTTACTTCACGTGGAATGCACAGTGTCAGGTATCCATCCGCCAGAAAATCCTCCCTGTGGAGGTGGTGGTGAGTGACATCCGTGAGATAAAGAAGGTGGCGGTGCTTGAGAGGAGGAGAGGAGCGCATGAGGTTTGGACAAAGGCGTGGAGGGGTGTCTGACTTGTGTAGTTAGTCCCCTTCTACCCTGGTCAGCCTAAAGTGTGCAATAGGTGCGGGGATAATGGCCACTTTTCTGCGTCCTGCACCAATAAAAATGTGCCAGGGAATAGGCCACACTGCTGGTGAGTGCCGAGTCATGCGCTGCATCAGAACCATTAGCACTGCCACCTGGGCTGATTGATTTCCAGGTAGTACCATCAAAATTAACATTTGATCTCAAACAGAATATCCAGAAATTGCATTTCCTTCCTCATTATAACAAGACCCATGTATGAAAACAGTAAGATCTGCATCTGTGATTGGAGAATCCTTCACTCTTTCAGCTTCCTCATAATTACATTATCCATAAAAATCATGACCTCCTATTTCCCAGCTTTTAGTTCCTGGCTGGTCCTTGGCTCCCACTTTGAAAGGGGCCAATTCGAATTTTAGTGGGAGTGGTTTCTAATAAGGGAAAAGGAACACACCCTTAATCCAACTCCTTTGTTCTTTGTTATCATGTAACACTTGCTCTTTTCCAGGACACATAAGGTTCTCCTGTGCTGAAGAGCAGTCCCAGCCTAATAGGCCTGGGGGTCTTGTTTTAGACCTCCTCTGTGTGGGTATGGCATTTTCTTCAAAACGCAGAGTACCCTAAAGCATGACATGAATGGCCACTTGGTATGCTGGGACATTAAGGTGGCATTGTCATTGCATTTGGACCAGAACAGATTGGTACTTTTCTTTTCTCCCATTGCAGAGGAAACAAGAGCTTATGCTTTTGACATAAATCCCTGTGCCTTACCAGTTGGAGACTCACAGTAAGATGGTGGTATTTCTACCAAAGGTGCTGTAAAAGTTTGACTGAATAGTGAGGATATAGCTGGGTGTATATCTGATCTCACTATGCTTCCAGGTAAACCTTATAAACTCATGGTTTTCAGATTCTCAGGGTTAAAATTTCATACTGATAGGCTAAAGTTCAGGTTAGATTGTGCATTAAACAGACATTTGTTTTACAGTTCCTTTATCAATGGAATCCAAAAACAAGGATTACATTTTTTCCAATAAATTAGGGCAATCAGAGAAGAAAAGCAACCGTATGAGATTTGTATTGCCTCAATATTGCCTCAATTTCAAACTTAAAGCTTGGGTTTAAAAACGTGTAATGGTACAAGCTGTGTGCTATGGGTAACATAAACAAGAGAAGGATCTTTATAGAGGGATATAACTGCTGGTGATGTAGTTGTCCATCTGTTTTAGCTCTTCTATCACTTTGATTTCTAATGACACTTTGGTTTAGGATTAATAATGATTAAAATCTATGTTTGGAGCTCCAGCAGTTTATAAATAATATCACTGCTTTAAGCTGACTTTTTTTCCATTACAGTAGGATTGTTTGACCTCAGGACTTTCCAAGCTGAAGGGGGAGTTGCTTTTAGTTTTATTTCTACCCTGTTAGCATCCCTTCCTTCAGTTTTATGGGTCTGATATCTTCAAAGATACAAGAAATAAAGAGTACCCAAGCCCAAACATTTATGGAAATCTAGCTAAAGCAAAATTTGTGTATAATGATATTTTATTGTGATTTATGATGATGTCTCACAGTAATAGAAGAGGAAGTTGAGGCAGCCGATGGAGCACAGTATGGATCACACAAAGGTTTAAATGGACGATTATGACAGATTCTACATGAATATTCCTGCAAACCCCATTTCAGATGTAATGCAAGGATCATCTACAAATAAGTTTTTCTTATCCAGGAAAAGTAATAGCATTGCAGATACGAAATTTGACATGGTGGACAAAAGATAAAGACTTGACTGATGCTATTTGCTGTTTGGGTGTGAATGATATTTTGATTTTAAATTATATTATACTGTAAAATAAATTTTCATGAAAAACAATGTACCGCTTTTAGACATTTAAAACCAGAAAGAAATGAACCACTAGGGTGGTTAAGGGAAATTTCTAAAAGTTCAATTTCCAAAGCAGTTTTGTCAGTGCTGGTGACAATGTAAGTGCTAAAGAAACTTTGGCGACAGCAATTTTTTTTACCTCTTTATTAAATCTCTTTATTTACATTTTAGAGAAACAAAATCAAAGAGCAGTTGTTGTGGGTTACAAGGTAAAAACAAGTCAAACATTCCTTATCATAGGAACGTTAGTCAATAGTATTATAATACACGAACACAATAGATTTCATTTACAAAAAATAGAACAGACAATGACAAATCGAACTAGACTGGACATAAAATAAAGGGGAGGGGGAACAGCAAGCAATAATCCTTATGAAAATGCTGCGCCTCAACAAATAACATAGTCAAATAGAGTGCATGTACTTCAACATGGTTACAATAGGTGACATTCAATATGTACTAAGTGGACTGCAAAAATGGCCCCAAGATCTTAGTTTGCACCAATAGTGTGAATGAATAAAGTATAAACCTGAACCTTTGCATTTTTCTAAGAATTTGTTAACTTTGTTATTGATTATCATCATTTTGTTCCACATCCAAAGCTTCCCTGTAAAACACTGTAGTTAGAAGACATTTAATCGCCTCCAATTTTGGAGGTAAGGGGTCAATTCAGCCCATGAGCAAGGGCCAGTGTGCTGCCAGGAGACATACAGAAATCCAACCCTGTCTGCCCTTGCCCTGTACCACTTACAGTAAGTTGTCCCAGCACCCAAATATACATAGACTGGGGTTGGCAGGGGCGCAATACACAGTAACTTCACAGATCCCACTGCCAATATTTCCTGATCAAAGGGCAAAACCACAATCGGACTAAGGTGGCTGATAGGGCTTTACATTTAGGACAGGTAAAATCCAGCTTTGTTATAGGTTGTGACTAGTGTTGGTCGAATAGCTCACTATTCGATTTGACCACTATTCGGTCGAATATTGCATAATTATTCGGGTGATTGAACTCTATTAAAGTCAATGGGGGAAAAATTTGGGTTGTTTTTCGGGACAGTGTAGAGCTTTTACAGCCTATAAATACATTTAAAAAGACATGACAAGACCCCCCCCCCCAGCTCTTCACAACACTGTACAAGTAAAAAAAAAAAAAAAATAAGGAAGTCTTTTTTCTGTTGCTGGCAAGGCCATTTTATGGGGAGTTCAAGGGAACATGCCGGATTTTATACGGTCTCCGAGTAGAGGCAGAGAGGGTCACGAGGGGGTTCCTCTGGTCAAAAATGTAGCCACCAGGTTTCACCGCTCCGGGGAAAGAAGACTCTGTTAAGCTTCAGTCTAGTCTGGCATCTAGAGCTGGGTACTGGGCAGTGGGCAGGCAGCAGTAAGAGCAGGAGGAGTAACACAGCCATCCACACTACGTCTCAGGGCCCACTGCCACTGTAGGGACAGTGGGAATCTCATTCATCCCAATAGCTACACCTTCTACACTGTCAATAAAGGATGATGGTCTCAAGCTGTATTGCCGTTCTAGCTCTGTCTCAGGGCCTGCTGCCTCCTCCTCATGCTGTTACTGCTGCCTGCCCACTGCTCAGTACCCAGCTCTAGATGCCAGACTAGACTCAAGCTCAACAGGGTGTTCTTTCCCCGCTGATTCCGCCAAGCCCATCCCGTTTCATGTGGTTTCGCTACATAGTAGGTAGGGACAGATTGGAATCTCGTTCATCCATTCATGTCTCCAATAGCTACAGCCTCGACACTGTCCATATAGGTGATGGCCTAAACCTCTAATGCAATCCTTGCTCCTTCTCAGGGCCCACCGCTTCCTCCTCATGCTGTTGCAACCTGTCAGTACTCCATTCATAAATATGGTATTACAGCCATTTAGGTAGCATTGATGATGTACTACACCCAGCTCTAGATGCCAGGTACCAATGCGGTCCCCGCTCTGTCTCAGTGCCCACCGCCTCCTCCTCCTGCTGCTGCCACCTGTCACTTGTAACTTATAACAGAGCTGTGTAGCTGGCTAATCTTTGGACTGAAAGACCCCCCTCAGAGACCTCTGCCTGTACTCTGAAGCATGTGTATGGCTCGTAACGGAGCGGTAAAACCTGGTGGCTAATTTTTGGACCAGAGGAACCCCCTCATGTCTCTCTCTGCCTCTACTCGGAGACCGTATAAAATCTGGCATGTTCGCTTGACCGCCACATTAAAAGGCCTTGCCAGCAACAGAAAAAAGACTTCCTTATTTTTTTTTTTTTTACTTGTACCGTGTCTTTTTAAATGTATTTATAGGCTGTAAAAGCTCTACACCGTCCCGAAAAACAACCCGAATTTTTCCCCCATTGACTTTAATAGAGTTTGAATTCGACGTTCAATCACCCGAATAATTATGCATTATTCGATCGAATAGAGGTCAAATTGAATAGTGAGCTATTCGACCAATCATAGTCCTTATATTTTGAAGTGGTAGAACAGCCAGAATAGATGTAGATCTTGATGTACTGCCAGTTGGAGCAGGTCTATGTCCATTGGGCAGTATTCAATGCATGGTTACATAAAAGTAGTATTGAGTGCAGTACCTGAATGATAAATCAGTTCTACCACCATCTACAGAGTGGTAGAGATTAGGGATGAGTGAGCTGTAGGTCGTGTTCTCGCCGAACGCACGTGTGTCCAATGATGGTTACATAAAAGTAGTATTGAGTGCAATGATAAGTAAAGCCCAGGGACCGTGTGAACCTGTGGTCACAGCTGATGAGCTGTGACCGCAGGCTTACTGAACTCATATGACCTCTCAATGGAGATTCTCCATTGAGGTCATATGAGTTCAACTGTGACCGTCCAGGTTCCCACCATCCTTGGGCTGTACTTATCATTGATAAGTACAGCCCAGGGACCGTGCGAACCTGGACCGTGGGATTCTGCGGTCGCAGCTGATTGGGGGCACGTGCCTTTAATCAGCTGTGACCGCAGGCGTACTGAACTCGTATGACCTCTCAATGGAGAATCTTTATTGAGAAATCATATAAGTTCATCTGTGACCATCCAGGCTCCCACGGTCCATCAATGATAAGTACAGCCCGGAGACGATGGGAACCTGTGGTCACAGTTGATTGGAGGCACTGGCCTCCAATCAGCTTTGACCGCAGGCATACTGAACTCATACGATCTTTCAATAGAGAACCTCCATTGAGAGGTCATATGAGTACAGCTGTGACCGCCCAGGTTCCCACGGTCTCTGGGCTGTATTTACCATTGATTGATACTTATCATTGATAAGTACAGCCCAGGGACCATGTGAACCTGGACCCAGGGAACCTGTGGTCACAGCTCATTGGAGGCACATGCCTCCAATCAGCTGTGACCGCAGGCATACTGAACTCATATGACCTCTCAATAGAGAATCTCCATTGAGAGGTCATATGAGTTCAGTACACCTGCGGTCACAGCTGGTTTGAAGCACGTGCCACCAATCATCTGTGACCGTCCAGGTTAACACGGTCCCTGGGCTGTAGTTATCATTGATAAGTACAGTCCAAGGACCATGCGAACCTGGAGCGAGGGAACCTGCAGTCACAGCTGATTGGAGGCACGCCTGAGTTTCCCCCTTTTGACTTTAATGGAAATCATGAAATCGGATGAGAATAATGTTGAGAATGTAATTCAACACCTAAATATTTCAGACAGTTACACTTTCAGAAGAATCATACACTTGGTACCCTATTACGGTTCGATCTGCCTGCCCCAATATTACTTCAAGTTGTGATATAAGGAGTTCATGGGAGGAAGCTGAGGGTCGAGAATCTATTCTTGATATTCTCAGAAGTGTCACTCCCTGAAATCTTCAAGTAGCAGTAATTCTTCATTACAACAGGGAACTGGTGAAATATATAGCCATTTCTCTGAAACGCAATTATTTATTCAGAGTTCAGTTCATCTATCAGCCATTTTAACCCTTTTGCTGCCAGGTATTATATTGTTTGTTTCATTTTTAGGAAAATAAAATGAGTGCTCAATCCAGAATTTGTTTTCAAGCTGAATGGGAAGAAATTGTAGGCGGATGGCAACTCTTCAGTAACCACCCAAAAACAGCGGGGTGGTTACTGAAAAGTGACAGGTGGTGTGCCCAAGACAGAGGAGAAGACAAAAATAAAACATGATATATTTAATGAAAGAATATGTCCCATGGTTCTCCCCGGCCCCCTTTTAGTGGGCGGAGTGCCTGGCTCTGATCCGCAGCTCTAATCCTTTGAACAGACAATGGAGGGCCTGCACCGTTCTCAGCTGTCATCCGTTCAGAGGATTCCAGCTCCTTATAAGAGCCTGTGTCCTATGAGATAATCCTACCTTGGGAATGCACACTACCAGCTAATTGGACGTGTACAATGCCGTCACAATTAGCTGCTTCTGCTCTGTCTGACAACGCATCTCCTATCTTTTTCAATGGGATTGTGAAGCAGTCTCAGCTCACCGAGAGTGGGCATACTCTATAGACCTCGGAGATCAGCTGTGCCCCACCCACCTTGTATTGTGAGATAATCCCACCCCTTGTACAGCAGCAGCATGAGAGCTATGTCTGTGTCCATGCTGCTGTCATTACCACCAATGTATAAACCTTCATATCTCCCACACTCCCACACCCACACACAATATTTAAATGTGAGATTTTCAGGGTACACAGGGGACTATGAGAGGTGATACTTTTGCCCCCTGAACATAACAAGTTTCCAGATAGGGGGACTCAAACATCTCAAACATAAAATTACAATAGGAATCAGGAATCATTTCTCATGTGGAACTAAAGTAAAAATAAAAAAAGTCCCTCCTGCACTTGCATGTTCTCGGAAGTGTGTATGCCAGGAGGCTCTGCACTCTGATTTAGTCTTTACCGCTGCGATGCTAATGAAAGAATTGGAGGGGCTTTTCCTTTTTTTTACTGAAAAAATTGAACCCCCCCACTAAAAACAAAACAGAGGGTTATTTACCCTTCCATTAAAAGTAAAAATTGTGGTGATGGTGCTGTGGCTATTTCAAGGGGTCCCTAAATTGAGTTTGCATATTAGGGACCCCTGGGGGCCACTTCCATGGCATTGAGCATTAGGATACTGCCAATTTTCTGTGTGCTGTGGTGCCTTAAATATAAATTTTCCTGCTCACCAAACTTTAAGGCTGCATTCAGAATGGGGGTGAGGTGGCACTGCAGTTACCCCTTCCTCATTCCATGGAACCCTGCTTGGGGGGAGACGCTCACTGCTGCCTGGAGTCAATCTGCAGATGCTGCGGTGTGAGGGATTAGGCGGCTGGCGGGTGCCTGTTTCACATAGCTGGACACTTAATTTCTCTGAAACAGAGGGATGTTGCCAACTGAAAATGTGGGAGCCATGGGAAACACTCTCTCCCCCCAATAAGATTTATTCCCATCATATCATGCTACCCTGTCACACATAGCTATCTGCTTACTCTATATAAACCCCAATTTCTCTGTAACATCTTGCTATAGATGGAGCTTTTATTGACACGTGTGAGAACAATCTAATGTGGCTATTGTTCTAAACTTTTAGGTGGTACATGAGTTTATAATAGTAAAATGAACAACTACTTCTATAATACTGATCCGTTTGCTGATTGTACAAACCCCTAGAAATCCATTTATAATGGTTGTTTTGTGGATTTCCTGGCATGTGCTGTTACCCCAATTTTTTCATTCTCTCCAAAGAATTGTTTGGTCACTTGGATATCCACATTGCACTTTGCAGAATTCTGCATGTTGTGGTTTTTAAACTTTTATTAATCACACCACTCTCAAGCTGCATATGTGAGTCTGTGAGTGTGTGCCATATATCAGTACTTTCTATTTTATCCCTCATGGTGATGGAGATGTTTTATTTGTTTTTTTTTTTTTTGAAACTGAATTTTTATTGAACATTTTCACATACAAAGACAACCTGGCTTATAAAGCAAAACATCTTGTAAACACAGCATACAGGGTGATAGGTACATCCAATAATGGTACATAAAACTCTGGCGTAAGTAACAGTAAAAAAACAGTGGCCGCACTGTACCGGCCTATCAAACCCCGTAGACTATACAAATACGGAAACAACAACAAAACAGATAAATAAACAACAGAAAACAAGAAATGAGTCAGAAGTAAAAAACTAAGCTAAGACTGGGAATAGGAGGGGGGGGGGAAGAAGTAGGGGATACAAACAAAGGTGGATAGGAAGCACAAAGGTGGCGTCTGGAACCAGCGACATATTAAACCTGTAGACTGGTATAGTAGGCATCCCAAGGTTCCCATATCTGTTCAAATTTCGCAACCCTGTTTCGGAGGAGGGCAGTGAGGTACTCCATCAGGCGTATGTCTTGAATACGAGCATACAAATCCTCCATAGAGGGAGGCAGTCTGGATTAGAGTACGAGCAGCCACTAAAATATGTGTAATAAGCTGACAAGCGGACTTGGGGAGGTCCATAAGGGGCAATCCCTGCAAGTGGTGGAGCAGGTCAAGGGGAAATCTTTGTTGAGTCAAGTCCCCAAATAGTGCATTGACTCTCCCCCAATAGCCCTAAAAAAGGGGACAGGACCAAAAAATATGTTCCAGAGTCCCATAATGGGACCCGCAACGCCAGCAAGTCGGATCTACCTCCTGAAACAGGCGGTGTACCAGCGGAAAAAAATCTTGTAAAGATTTTCTTTATAAAGCGTACATATTGAGCTTTTATTTGCTGCTTCCCACAGTGTGGACCATGTATCCTGCTCCAGGGCACCGCCCGAAATACTCTCCCAGGTACTCATGTATACAAATTTGCCAGATACCTCCCTTGCCAATTCCTGCAGAAGGCCAAAATGAAGACATAATGCTTGTTGGAAAGGTATTAGGCATATCTAATTCCAAAACAAAACTTTAATCTATTACAGCTTACTGGTCCCTATCAGTGGCTGCATTAGCTTCCTTTTTTCAGGATAAATACATTTTTTTTCTATCATATATTTTCACCTCGAGAAGCAATCTTTCACCTAATTTAATGAAGACAGATTAGCAGAATCAGCTGATTTAAGAAGACTAAGACCTAAACTGATGAAAGTCATTCTATCTGAATTTACTAAAGCAGTGGTCTTCAGCCGGTGGTCCGCAGCTCTGGCCGGTGTGCCCCTGAGTGGGGTCAGAAGAAAGACCCTGCTTGGGGGGGGGCGCACCAGCCAGAGCCGCGGACTATGTCCCCCATACAGGTCACAGGCTCAGTGATATGGGCGGGTTTTGTCTCTGGACGGATTCTGGCTTCATCTGATCACTAAGGGGGGAAGTTTCTTCTCCTTTGCGTGGTCCGGAGCTGGTAAGTATGGCGGTGCATGAGTCAGAAAAGGTTAGCGAACACTATACTAAAGCAATATGAAGCATTGACAATGCCCTGTGTGCCACTCTCTTTAAAGCTTTACCGGTTTAGTAAGATGGTGAGACAGTAAAACAGTGTGACCCTTTGGTGATTTCAACAGATTTCTCTAGCTCCACCTGTAGCATGTGCTTACGTTTCCATTCCACATTTTATAATGGTGTCATGTAGCATTAAATATGATAAATATTAAGTGTGGCCCTTTGGTTGTCAGGGCTTGTCTCCTACAGATGAGAACCCCTGCACCATACTGCATGATTAAAAGTGCAGTATTCTTCCCATTTGTTTAGCTGGGTGCACCAACTGGCACTTTTCAGCAACCACCCAGCTGTTTTTTGGTGGTTACTGAAAAGTTGGTCACAATACAGGGGCCACCACCCACCTACAGCTCCTTCCCAGCCAGCTTAAAAAAAATTCTGGGGAGAATACTGCAATGGTAAATGGGTCGTGTTGTGAACCAACTTTTCAGTAACCACCCAAAATCAGCGGACTGGTTACTGAAAAGTGCTGGGTGCTCCGCCAAGCTAAAAGGGGCTGGGGGGAGGACTGGATGGTGTCAGGGTCACTTTAACAAAGATCATCAAAGCTTTCTGAAAGCTTTCTGAATATTTTTCAGAAGCTTGCTGTGCCATTTTCTCTATTGCAAGTTAAAGCTCATGTGAACAAGGCCTAAGTGTTCTGGAAAGGAGTGCTGTAGCTGTTGCACATAATAAATTACTGGCAAGGTACATTCCAAATGCTAAAAAGCTCAATCGTTACCTCTATATCTTTTGCGGACACTTCCATGAATGGCGCATCCCACATATCTGCCATTGCTCTCCCTTTTTCTGGTGAAATTGCATGACTGGAGAAAAAATCAAACAGCTCTATCTCAAATGGCCAAATGCTACCAAATAAACTAGAAGAGAATAATAAGACAATTACCGAACTGGAGGAATATCCTTCTTATTCCCCACCAGAACAACAGGCATGCTGAAAAAGAAAAAAATAGAGGTAAAAAATGCTTAATTTGCTGTCCAAATTAAAATCAACCCAGAAAAAAGAAATAAATGTGTAGTTTGTAATCTGCATCATGACCAATTTACATGTTTTTATAAAATACCTCTTTTAGTTGTTTTTGTGTTTTATTGCATCTTAGTGCTGTTGATCTTTTGCAGCCTCTTCCACTTCAAGTTCACAATGACTCCAGCAATGACTGCAAGGAATTTCAGATGGCTGGATGGTGACAACAGTGAGCCAGGACTGTGCAATGTGTGATAAAATGCTTACTATCTAGTAATCCTTATTGGAGAGCCAGAACAATATCGCCTTTTATTGGGAAAGCTTAAAAAAGGATCTTTGAGTATGCATCACCAGAGGCTAACAGCACTTTTATAGTATATTTATGTCCTTTATATGGGTATGCTGCACTCTGTACCGGATTCAGGACTACGGAACAAGGCCAATGATTTTTAAAGAGATTTCTCAGACTGTTGTAGCAAAGAGAACGTTATTATGACAGAAGAATATTATTGAGGAGATGATCTATAGATAATAGATAGATAGATAGATAGATAGATAGATAGATAGATAGATAGATAGATAGATAGATAGATAGATAGATAGACAGAGAGATGTATAGATAGACAGAGGGATAGAGAGACAGACAGATAGATAGATAGAGAAAAAAAGAAGATAGAGGGAAGAAAAAAGAGATGGGGAGAAATGAGAGTATTAGAAGGAAATAAAAGGAAAGAGAGTGAGAGAAAGGAAAGGGTAAGAATGACAGAAGGAAGTGGAGAGGGCAGAAAGTAGAAAGGAAGACAATGTTTTTTGTTCTTCTTTAAAAATCTACATTCTGCATTCTTGGCTACCTGGCATGGAAAGTCTGCTGCAGAATGCCACCAATCCCATAATAAATCACTAACAATGCCAGGGACAGCCCTATCATCCTTACCCCTATCTATCTAAATACTAGTTGTTTGTATATGCGGTGTTCAACCCAGAAATTTTTTTAAGCATTTGTACAATCTCAGAAAGGGATTCCAAATAAAATCCAAAAGATTATCCTTTCACATCCACAAGAAAGATACCAGTGTACCACCAATAATTGTTCAGTAACCACCCGGCTGCTTTTGGGTGGGTATGGAATACAGGGGTCACCACCCACCTACAGTTTCTTCCCACTCGGCCTAATAAAATTTCCAGGGAGAATATTAAAGATACAAGCTCAGATCTTTTGGGCATCAACAGATAAATGATTCTTTTTTTTTTTATTTTTTTTTTTTTAATAATCATTAAAGAATAAATAATACACGCCATCCTTTCCCTCTTTTATCCTTCAGCATTTTATATAGTACTGATGCAATATGGGCAATATGAAAGCTGAAAAAAATGAAATAAAAAATACATATATTATTATTATTACAAGAAATACAAAAATTAACAAAAAGGGCAGAGCAATAAATGAGCCTGAATATAAGCTAAGGAATACATGACTGCAGTTTCCCAGATAGATCAGAAGAGGGAGCTGGAGCTTTGAAACTCTTAGCCATCAACACTTCAACTTTTTGAGAATTCTTACAACTTACAACTCTAATATAAACCTCTATTGTAGTAATAAAGAATAAAGGAAATAAAGAGAGAAGGAAAATCAAATGTCACTGCTGCTACAATCTTAGTAGAAAAATCAGTAAACAGAGATTCCTGGGGCTGCTCACTAAGAGAGCTCACAGAGTTTATCAGAGAGATCAGTACACCAACCTTCTCGGGGAATCCACCGAATAAACTATAATGTATCCATCAACTCCAGAGACGTAGGATGGAGGAATGAAGGAGAACTCAGCCTGTAGAATAGGAAGACTATTAGACCTCCTGTTTGTCATCACCAATCCAGCAAACCTCTCTCCCAAATCTCATACAGACAATCAAGGAGTATGGTGTCTTGTCTAATTTTAAAATTAATTACTTCAAGCCGGCTGCCCTCAACGTTTCCCTGTCCCAGGCTCTTTGTACCCAGCTTATGCCCTCCTTCACCTTCAAATGGCACAAAACGGCGATTAAGTATTTGGGGACCCTGCTCCCCGCGGATCTATCCCAGCTTCTTACATTCAATTTTTCCCCTTTACTTGCCACCATCACAAAAGGTCTTGAAAGATGGTCCACCTTCACTTTTTCATGGTTTGCCCGCATACAGATCACTAAAATGAACAACTACCGAGAATCTTTTTACCTCTTACAAGCATTGCTGATTTTTACACCTACCTCATTTTTTAAGTCTTTGCATTTATTTCAGTTTATTTGGGGCAAAAAGGGCCACTGCCTAAGTAGAAGCCTACTGTTCAGGGCTAAACGGGAGGGGGGGAGGGGGTTCCCAACCCATGATTGTACTACATGACGGCTCAAATGGTTCAGATCTTAGATTGGTTTAGACATGCCAGGGATACACAATGGGTTGGAGTCAAACAATTAGTTACTTCCACTCTCCTCACAGCTATCCCTTGGCTGTCGACATTACCTCAGCCTGCTTTGAGAGCACATCCAATAATCTTTGCCAAGTGGAAGGCATGTGAAAAAACCCTTGTATCAATTAAAAATGTCACCTTTGCCATCACCATTGATACCAATTCTAGGAAATCCATCTTTCCCCCCAGGACTGGAAGATAGGGAATTTTCCTCTCTCACTCCCGGGTATACTCGGAGCTCAATTCTGCCTCTAAAAATATTTCACCTACCTACCTCCAAGTATGGGGCGGAACTATGGGGGGTACCCCATAGACACAGAACACAAAGCTCACCTTGGTTCATAAATCTTCTATCAGTAGTAGATATCAGGAATTGAGTTTTAAAATATCTAGATTTTATCTTATCTATCTAAATTGTCTAGATAGTACAGGACCCTGGAGAAGTTACACAGTTTTATTCCTGAGGTAACGGACAGGCGCTGGTGGTGTGACCAGGCAAAAGGTATTATGCTTCATATTTTCTGGTCCTGCCCATTACTGCGCTCTTTTTGGGAACAAGTGAGAGCCCTTAATCAAAGAGTCACAACATATACTATACCATCAGATCCAGGATTTTTCCTGCTGTACCACAATACAATTTCAGAAAAGGCCTACAAGGGTTCCATTATTAGACACCTCATTACTGCTGCCAACCCATGTATTTCACTTTATTGGAAATCAACGGTCACCCCAACTGTCTATGGTGAACAACATTATGTGAGTGGCATTATGATGATGGAAGACCTCACGGCTAGTTTGTGGGGTACTCAAGATAAATTCAGTGCTATGTGGGGTAACTGGATATATTATAGGGAAACACCCAAGTTTAAGAACCATTTGGACCCTTTCGTATTAGATATATGTGATTTTACCATGATCTGTGTTATGTTTTTACATGCTAATGGACCCTTTGGTCAATCTATGTGCAGATCTTATGCTACTGATGTTTTATTAAGCAGATTTTTATTAGACTATGTTATATACTCCTTGTGATGTTCTTGTATATCCTTCCCTCCCTTTTTGTCCATGTTTTGGTAACCTTATTATGTTTATTCTGAAAATTTTGAAAAATAAAGAATTAAAAAAAAGAGAGACACAATGACTTACCTGACTTGTTGTATCCACAACGCAGAGTTTATATTTAGTCTGATCCATGGAAAATGTTTTTGTCCAGCCTAAGGAAAGGCAATAGAAAAGAGGTGATGGAAACAAACATTAACACTGTTTAAACATGTTGATATTACTATTACATTATAAAATTCAGCTACGATTTGATCTCTATGGCTGGCCTTTTTTTAGTTCTCTCTAGATTAAATGCTACATTCTGATCGCAAAAATCTTAGCTCTTCTTAGTACTCTGTATGATTGGATGGTATTTGGGGATCTCTATGGAAGGTGATTTTTGCTTTTTTACATGGCCGGAGGGTACTTGTTGCTGTCTATGCTCATATAGTACTTGCTGCTCTCTATGGATAGATAGTACTTACTGTTCTCCATAGTCCGGGGGTACTTATTGTTCATTATGGTCAGTTAGTACTCACTGCGTGGGCTGGTACTTACTGCTCTTTTTTATCATATGATACTTACTGTCTTCTTTAGATGAGTGGTACTTGGTGCTCTTTATGGTCACCTAATGCTTACTAATGTCTATAGTGAGATGGCATTTACTGATCGCTATGTTGGAATGGCACTTTCTGATCTCTATGGCTGAAGGGATGTGTTACTCACTATCAATATAAATAGGTGGGCGGGTTAGGAGATAGAAGGATATATAATGATATGGCTCTACATATCCAGCTGGTACTTACAGTATTTTATGGCTGAATGGCACTTAGTGATCAGTGACAGTGATTAGATTCCACTCTTTCTATCTTTGGATGGGGCGTTACTTAGTACTTACATAGTTCTCCCCAGTCCCTTTTTGGTAGGCATAACGCCTGGCTGCCCTGCCCCCTCCGCTTAGCTCCTATCAGCAGCTCTAATCCTCTGAATGGACAACAGAGAGGCAGCTTCGTTTTCAGCTATCATCCGTTCAGAGGATTCTAGCTGCTGATAAGTGCCGGTGGGGAAACAGCAAGCTACAATGAGATTGGGACACAGGCTGTCCCTGCCATATCACAGCTGTGCTGAGTCACTTATTGAAAAAAACAAAACAACACATTGAGTAAAAATTTATTAGCCTGCGTGGGCGTGTGTAATGACATCAATGGCATTAAAATACCTGTGTGTGTAACTGCAGATTCTGCAGCCTTACAACTCTCTGTGTATAAATCGTATTATCTCCTAAACTGTAAGTCATAATAAATTGAAATTTTCAGGGTGCACAGGTGACCCTTATAGCTAATAATAATCACAATTTCTGTCTGTAATTTCTGTAAAAACTTGTGGAAATACAACACTGGGTTTGCAAATACACCTAGGTGACCTTAATTGAAAATGCAAATCGGGGACCCCTTGGGCCACTTACATAACCTTTGGCTACCCCCCCCACACACACACACACACACACACACACACAAGAATTTCTTTACTATGGCAAATGCACTGCCCTGTTACACATTACTGCCCATTTTTAACACTTAAACCCCAATTTCTCTGGAATAGCGAGATGTAGGAAACTGAAAATCTGTGGTAAACATTTGTGGATGACACCCCTTAAAATTCCATCACAATGGCATCATTAGAACTATAATATCTGCCCATCAAAATCAAATAGCAGCTCAAGTACTAGTAGAGTACAGTCATGTGTAACAGAGAGGTAGACTTTGATGGACAGAGTTTATAATGATGCCATGGTAATGAAAGTTTGGGGGGTGTTAGCCTCAAGTGTCCCCCACTTGCACCTATAATTTTGTTTACTTGCACCTCTATGTTCTAGATAAATTAGGGTTTAAGGTAGGGAGGAAGACAGTTATGTGTACAGAGCAGCTTGTTTTGAAGGGCAGAGGTTTTTTATGTTCCGTTATGTTGCCATGTTATTTTTTAGGGGGGTTATACATGTGTCCCCCACTTGCACCTACATTTTCAGTTTCCTACACCTCCCCATTCCAAATACATTGGGGTCCAAAGAACAGAAGCAGAAAGTGTAGCAATGTATTACAATTATCGTTTTGTGACAGGTAGGTAAATAAAATTAGGGGCTCCACCCCCATACTCCTTGCTATGTAGGTGGCCCCTGGGGGTCCTTAATTTGCATTTTCAATGTTGGGCTCCTAGTTGCCCTTTCTTACCAAACAGCAACCCCAATGATCATTTTCCACAAGTTATTAATTATTAGCTATGAGAGTCCCCTGTGTACCAACAATTTAGGAGATATGAAGGTTTGATCACAGTGAGTTGTCAGGCTGCAGAATATGACAAGCAGATTTTACACACACACACAGCTATCACACTGGGGGTGGATACATTTCACACACAGTTTTTTTTTTTTTTTGCCCATAGAATACAGAGAGTGATTATTTTTCAATCAAACTTGAAAAATATATATGACTGAGACTGATGTGAGTGCACCAGTCATCTTTGTACAGCGCTGTGCTATATGTCAGAGCTATATTTGAATGTATGTATGTATGTATGTGTGTATGTCATCACTAAGAAACGCATGGAGACATTTCAACCAAACTAGCCATACATATGACTGAGACTCATGTAAGTGCACCAGTCATCTTTTTACAGCGCTGTGCTATATGTCAGAGCTATATTTGGAAGTGTAAATGTATGTATGTGTGTATGTCATCACTGGGAAACGCATTGACACATTTCAACCAAACTTGCTAGACATATGACCCTTTATACAGTGCTGTGGTATATGTCAGAGCTATTTTGGCATGTATATGTATGTATGTATGTGTATATGTATTGCTCATTGACAGTGTGCCTTTTGCTTATATTTTTACATACTTTTACAAATTTCAGGCCTGTAATAATGCCTTAGCGAAAACGTAAGACAATTGGCCAATTGCAATCAAAGGCAAAAAAAATGAAACAACACCGTAGACAAGAAAATCACTATAGCTTTTTTTTGGCTTTTTTTTATTCCTTTTCCTGAATAATAAAAGATTTCAATAATTAATAAATACCCGTGCAACGCCGCGTAATCAGCTAGTGTCAACTATAAACCAATACTGAACTATGGGGACAGGTACAGTATACGGGTCTTAGCAGATGGAGTACTTATCTCCCTACAGAAACTTGTCTGACTATGGCAAAGCCTAGAAAATGATTTCATTTTTTCATGGTGCATATGTTTCCGCACATCGATCTTTTCAAATGGGTCTAAGTGAGTCCCCGCTATGTTTAAAATGTGGAGCAGCTGTAGCAGATTTATTCCACGTTTCGGGCTGCCCTCTAAAGGTTTTGGAAGCTGGTGGTACAGTTCGCACTGAACCATTTGGTAACTGTTAAAGGTAAAATCTATATACGCATTCTACTATATGATTTATAGTTATCAAAAATCTGCTTACGGCTTGCTTTTAGGACTTTGTGCTTTTAGAATAAGAGAGGAACATGATGACCTTGGCTAAATTATGGCCTGTGGTTTCCTAAACTCCCAGGGTAGGGGGAGGAAGCATGTTATCTTAAAAGAAACAGTTTGCAGCTGGACAGTTTGTCACATTTTAAAGAAGAAAAGGGCTCAAGGCTGAATGAAACAACAACAACCGCAGTGCTGACAAGTGATATTAATCATGTTTGCTGATGTGTAACATTTCTATACAATACTATATGTTTTGTTCTGTATAAATATGAGAGCTTCTAGGCTGAATGTCAGACTTCTCCTTCAGTGTGCCTTGAGCACGTGTCAACTGATTGTGAGAATCTCCATGCATGAATAAAGAAACTTTGCTTCACTGAACACAAGAGACTCCTGATGCTTCGTGAATAAGGCTATTGCCTTCCACATAACGTTCCTCCCACTCTCCCCAAATTGGGCTCTGTTTGAAGTTTTATACAAGGAGGTTTGGATGGCTAGGGGTTGTGGTAGACTACTCACGATCATATCTATGGTAGCTAAGAATGTGATTTTCCATAATGGATAAGCACTGACCCTTTCACTTTGTATCTATTTTTAGAAAAAATTAGACATGTCTTTCAAATGGACTGGGAAATCAACAAAGACTCGAAAGTAAAAAATTTTTTTTGAGAATGGGAATTTGTAGCAAAATCTACAAAAAACCACTGAAATGCACCTTTGTTTTTGTATCTTGTCCACTTATTTGAATTCATATGATATTTGTTAATGCAATGTTGAGTTTCTGACTGTATCTTTACACTGGATATCCATTGGTTTGATACATGATGATTCATTTATCTTATTTTATTTATATAGTCATATTAAAATGGACTGTTTGTAAATTCCTCTGTTGAATAAAAATATTATTTAAAAAAAAACTACTACAAGAGATTACATGATTAAAACATGGAACACTAGGCAGTTGGTTTAAAATACACAGCACTAAACAGTTTGGGCATAATACCAGGCATTAGAAAGTTGGAACAAAGTATAGGGGGGTAGGTAGAACACTGACACAATAACAGGAGTTACTGGATACATAGTTACATAGTCGGTTAGGCTGAAAAAAGACATAAGTCCATCATGTTCAACCACTAGAGAAATAAACATATCCCAAATATAAAACCCTATAAGACATAGTTGGTCCAGAGGAAGGCAAAAAAAAACCCATGGTACAACTTGTTTCAACAGGGGAAAAAAATTATTTCCTGATTTCATGAGGCAATCGGATGTTCCCTGGATTAACAGTTGCTGGTATTTTTACTTTAAAGCCTTAATACTCAGTTATATTCTGTGCTCCTAGAAAAACATCCAGCTTTTTTTTAAAGCAATCTATAGAAGTTGCTGAAACTACTTTCTGAGGGAGCCAATTCCACATTTTCACAGATTTTACAGTGAAGAATCCCTTCCTTATCCAGAGCTTAAACTTTTTTTTTACCTCCAGACGCAAAGAGTGCCCACTTGTTCTTTGTAATGATCTCAAAGTGAATAATGGGGAAGAGAGTTCTCTATATGGACCGTTTATATATTTATTCAGGGTGATCATATCCCCCTTTAAACGTCTCTTCTCAATGGAGAATAGATTTAGTTCAGCTAATCTCTCCTCATAGCGGAGCTCCTCCATTCCTTTTATTAATTTAGTTGCCCTTCTCTGCACTTTCCCCAATTCCACAATGACCTGTGGCATAAATAACTGGGAGCACTAAATTTGCTGAGTCTTGACACACCAACATTTTTTACCACCAGGCTACAGCTTCCCCCAACCCGGCTGAAATAATTTTCAGGGGAGAACACTGTACTTACCTATGCTCACATAATACTAAGTACTTAACAATGTTTAGATAATACTAAGTCCTTACAAATGTTTAGATAATACTTAAAGTTATCTATGCTCAGATGATACTTCTCTGGGGTTGAGTGGCATTTACATTTATCTTTGCTTGGGTGGTAATCCCGGGTGGGTTCTCCTTTGATAAACTGGAGGATCAGCGAAGTTTTACCTGCAGAATAAAGAAATGGAAAAGGTTATGATAGTAGATGGAGCCCAGCCAGACAAAATGAACCTGCAATTGTGATCCAGGTATATAAAGGGGCTTAGGACAGTGACTCGGTATATAGGGGTCTACAATAGTTAGTTGGGGATAATTAAAGGTCTATAATAGTGAGCAGGGTATAAATGAGGGCCTAGAATAGTGAGCCTGGTATATATGGAGGTCTAGAATAATCAACTGGGCCTAGAATGGTGAGCCGTGTATAAATAGGGGCCTAGAATAGTGATCTGGGTATATATTGGAGCCTAGAATAATGATCTGGTGAAAGTAGCTGAGGAATTTTTGTTGAAGAACACCACCTAGACCAGTCCAAGATTGTCTCGTCAAGATTGAAGTTATTTTTGTACTTTTGTTATGTTTTGTAGATGATTGAATTACGTTGAAACTAGTTGTACTCTTCTTATCAGTAAACTAACATCCGCTCCCCCCTTTTTGCCTTTAAACTCTCCCCTTTCCTCCCTTCGTCCATTCATCTGTTACTTTGACAAAAATATCTTGTTCTAAGAGAACCACAAGGACATTTGTCATGTCTGCTAATTGTCTGTAATCGTGTGATCATGCACTGATCATGTCTTTGAACTGTTATATAAACTTTGTGCAAACAATAAAGTTTTGAGAGTGATCTAATCACACATTTAGTTATGTTACACTCTTCCAGCGCTGTAAACAAAAGTCATCAGAGACAGAGGGACAATTCATTTGGGATCAATAGATTGCCCTAACATCTGGGTATATATTGGACCCTAGAATAGTGATCTGAGTATATATTTGAGCTTAGAATAGTGATCCAGGTATAAATAGGAGCTTAGAATAGTGGGCCAGGTATATATACAGGGGACTAAAATAGTGAGCCAGGTATATATAGGGGTCTAGAGTAGTGATCTGGGTATATATAGGGGCCTAGAATAGGGAGTCGGGTGTATATAGGGGCCTAAAATAGTGATCCGGTTGTTTATGGGGGATTAGAATAGTGATCTCGGTATATATGGGGACTTAGAATAGTTATATGGGTATATACAGGGACCTAGAATAGTGATCTGGGTATATACAGGGACCTGGAATAGTGATCTGGGTATATATAGGGACGTAGAATAGTGACCCGGGTATATATGGGGGCTTAGAATAGTGATCTGGGTATATATGGGGGCTTAGAATAGTGATCCGGGTATATACAGGGACATAGAATAGTAATAAGGGTATATATGGGGACCTAGAATAGTGATATAGGTATATATGGGGTCCTAGAATAGTGACCCGGGTATATATGGGGGCTTAGAATAGTGTCCTGGAGTAACATTACCCTAGACCTGGGAATCTGATTGTAAAACCTCTATGATATCTCACATCTACCAGAGGCCGACCCAAACCATCTGCTCCGATGGTATCTAGGAGGGTAGGTCGGGCTGCAAAGTGTATGGGGAACCTCATGGTGTTGGGGCCCCTGGAAAGAAGCAGGTGGGGGCCCAGAAGATGAAGGGCGCCATGACTGGGCTGAGCACCAGCAAGGGGACAATACAATTGGAGCAAAGCAGCCACCCGAACACATAGCAGGCACCGCACCTACATCACATCAAGCCCCTTCTTAGCCACTTACCGACCCCTCCGAGTCCCAGGACGACAATTGTTCGGGACTTGGCGGAGGACATGTTCAACTTTGCACAGGAGTCACCTAACGGAGACACGGGAGCCGCCACAAGAACAGCGGAGCCACAAAGTCACAAAAGGTCCCCGGGGTAAAAGCCTGTGCACTAAATGAAGGAGTGAAACCTGAGCAGGATCTACCAGAAGGTGGGGACTTTTCCTGGGGGCGGAGTTCACATAAAGAGCTTGCAGAGGAACCACGTGAGCCAATAGGAGCAACGGGAACGGAGAACAACGAAGAGGCACGTGACGCACAGAGCAGTCACGTGAGGCTCGCTGACGGGAAGATTTGAGGAGCGCACAGAGGAGCCACTTTTGCAAGTCTACAAGTAAGATTAGCCGTAAGTTTTCCTTTTTATTTCTAAATCTAAAAAAAAATGCAAATAACGTGATAATAATGACCTTACAGATCTTTTCTATATGCATTGTGTATGGAAGGACAGGTCATTGGCCATTATATCAGTAAGCTTTATGTCAGGGTCATTGTCCTCTGTGTCCCCAACAAGAAAATATTTGTCCTGGTGACTTGTGGTAGAAAATAATGGGAAATCTAACATTTGTGGAGTTGTCTCCAGAAGAAGAGGTTTGGGGACACTTGTTATGGGGGCAGCTTAGTTATAAATCCCCCTGGCATGGGGTGGTACCTGTAGGTAGGTGTCACCAATAAAGTGTATAATAACCTGCCGGGGGATTTAACCCTTCCCTACCAAAAATGTAAAAAAGTGTAGGGCACTGTGAAGGCCAATTGGATTGTTGTTATACATTGCTGTAATGTGAATATGATTATAAACATGGAGAGCTTTTATTTATTCCTCGTTGCCAATGGCTTCACAAAGGGTTGCATATAGGAGAATCTAACCAGTGGGGGGAGGGATCTCCAACTGCCCCCCTCCTAATACCCCATAATACCAACTGCCCCCCTCCTAATACCTCCTAATACCCCAACACTGATTTTTCCACCATTGCTTTCTTCCTTGTTGATTTTTAGCATTCTGAATAGCTAAAACTTTTTTTTGTTTTTAGNTCTGAGGATCACAGAGAAGGCTGATTGTTTTATGGTAGAAGAGAACTCCCTGGGCCATTGCTGAAAAGGACAGCAGAACAAATGTTAAAGTGTAAGTAATTATTATATTTTATCATCATGCAGGTTCTTTATTGCAGGA